>NW_008751969.1:516344-536894 GCF_000715545.1 Opisthorchis viverrini | reverse complement strand
CTCAGATAGCAATGTTCCTCCGCACCTCCTTGTTCGTTCTGAATAATAACTTATGGTCTAACTGGATATTTTTTTCTTTTAGGTATTATTTCCGTAGTCACAAGGATCAACAAAGTTTATTTGTAGATGTGTCCACATCCTCTTACTGATAAATATGTGGAACGCCATCCCCATAAAAATAGACCCCACTAACTAATGTTCTGGTCCGTTTTAAAAAACGAATAGCTATATCACTCAGAAAACATCAGCCGTTTAGGTCCACTTGACAAATGTTAATATGTTACCCTCAAATATTTCCTGAGCTACAACCACGAATCTTGAGTGGTCAACATCAGGTGCTACTTCGGCCCAAAAGCCTGTCCCACACAAGATTGGTCAAAAATTCTGGACGCTAGCCGGTCCGTTATCAAGCCGATATCTGCTTGGTCGAAAACCTGGACCAAACAGTTAATCATGACTCAGTATTCACCGAATGCTGAAGTCGCATCCAGTAGGCGTCCGAATTTCCAGAAAGTTGTCGCCGCTCACGCTATAGATACGAAACGCCCTATAAATGTTCCTGCATTCGTTTTGGGCCTTAATAAACCTCGCACACCTTTGGTGGCTGTTTCGACGTGAACTCTCGCTTGGGAGGGGGGCAGATCAAGAAATTAGCTGAGAAAAATTCCGTTATTACAGGTGGTAACCCACCAGGCATGATCAGTAACTCCTCTCGTGAGGAAAATGGGTATTCGCATTCCACATTTATTCACGAATGATAGCGTATATTCCATTTGATCCTACCGAAGCACCAGCCGTAGTCTCAGCCCACAAACCCGTATTTACTGATCGATCCAACCAGCTGGATAACGACTGAAAAGCTTACCAAACTAGGACGTTTATCACAGAGGCAGAGGTCAGGTTCAAACAACGGATCTTCCGGCCAGTAAGTTCGCGCTCTAACCACTGAGCCGCCTTGCCCTTCATCAGAACTGCATGCTCTAATGTGAACCGTTTCGCGTTCAGCATAGACACAATGCTAATGTAGCGGTGCTTTTTAGTTTGCGGTGAGTATGACCGTTCACTTGTAGTGGTAGCTTATCTGGTTAAATCTTGGTTGCGATGGTTTTGATGAATCTGGTGAAGGTGGCGAATCGCGTGACTGCATCCCCTTGTGTCGAATGGGTGAGAGATAGGGACTCATTGTAAGTGAACTACTTTACGTTCGTTATTCCTGAAAGAGTAGGCAGGGACTCTTCAAGCTACCGATTCATTTTGCGGGAAATCAGGAACGTATGAAAGAAGACCAACAACAATATATCCGCACCCCACATTGAGACAGATTCATGCATTCTTGTCTTGGGTTGATTGGCCCAAATCCAACAGACTCGACTTCCTCAACATCAGGTATAGTCAAAGTATATGATGTATTGTGACCAAATTAGGTGCACTTTGATCACAGTTTTAATCTTATGCGTTTCTCATGCCGATTCATGGATGCGACATAGAGTGAGAAAATCCCTTGCTTTCGATTGGCTTCAGGTAGAGGGACACAAGTAGGATGATCTGATATGCGCTTTTCTTTCTACTCGTTTGCCAGAGTGACTAAATTCCAGTCAGTCAACATGAGTTCGGTTTCTCGCTAAATTTCGTCACCACATTCGATGGCTTATTGATGCCAATGGAGCGTTGGTGTTTATCATTTTCGCTTTAGTCAACTTCAGATCACAGTCATTCTGATGAAGCCCGCGTTATCAGCATTAGCATTGACGAATTAAGCGACAACAGCAAACATAATACGATGTCACTAGGCAGCTTAAGATTGCTACAGAACTTCAATATGAGACGAAGCTGAACGAAACAGGTGGCGAGCTCTTGCTAACCGCAGAACATGACCAAAATTGACGTGGATTCCTTCGTTTATTGGATTTTTGAATATTGATAGAGTTGTAGTTGCCAAGTGAATACATAAGAGCGTCACACTCTCTGCAGGGTTTAACGCATCCTTGATAGAAATCATTCGTGGTATCAATCTCAACAATATCCAGGAAAATCGGAACCCGCAGCCTAAGGCTTCATCGAAACGTCAGTTGTGATTAAACAGAAGTTTAATTGACTGACCTCACCAACATAACCCGCTGAAGCGGATTAGGTCTTGTGGTGAAGTATTATCTGGCTGCTCAAGCAATGAATTCTCAGACGCTAGCATAACGTTCCTGTTCACAGACAAAAACCGAAACACCCAGTGGGACTTTGCTTGAAACACCGAGCAAAGTCAACCGCACTTGTCAGTTCCGACGACTCAAACTTTCTAACCAATACAGATTGCAAAACGTTATGGCATCAGAGATGAGCAAGTCAAAATGAACTAAATGCAGCTGCGTCGAATTAGGAAATCATATCCAATACCTGTATACTCATGCGCAGACGCATTGGAAACAGGGGTGCCAATGTAGAACATGAACGGTTCAACCGATGGTGGAACGCAACGGCAATTTTACTGCGGTTGTGATTCTGTATCTGCAACAAGAGTCCTGTCGGTCGTGTCAACTTGATTGAAGCTGAAATGCGACGGATTTCTCCTGGATTTCAGTTATTAACAGTTACTGTCGTCCACAAAACTACCTTGTCAGTAGTAGTTGAAAATTGCCTCGTCCCAACAAGTTTGGTTGGGATGGCCATGGTTCCACTCTGTACAAACGATTCAACTCATGACTAAAACACAATGTGCTTCAATTTCATTGGCATATTTGTCATCAAAGGCGGTGTAGTCACAAAATGCAAGTTATCGGACACCCGGAGACATGAACCGATTTACTGAACAGCAGCATAGACCGGTCTCTGCGATTACCATAATAAACTGGAACAAACCAGCGCTAAAAACGTAAATAGTATTCTTGATCAGACACACATAAAACAATACTCAAACAAGACGAATTGGAATGTAACCAGTTCCACCTGAAAGGTAGGGCCAGAATTTCGCATAGCGCAACCTGGATTCGGTGCATCGGAGGAATATTCTCGATCTGTGGAATGATAATGTGGTTAGCTATCTTCAATTTTACTGTCTATGAAACCTTATTCGTTCCTTAACTCTCCAGACGTGTGCCATTAATCACGTCCTTCGATTGATTGCTCTGATATGATTTTCGGGAGTGGTCCTTGTTGTGAAACAAGTTTCTGTCATCGATTACGTATTCATCAACGCCACCAACTACACGATGAATGTTCGTGTGTGGCCCACCAGGCAAGCACTAGCTCTCTCCAAAACGAATGCTTCGGGTGAATGTCACTTAAGTAATAATGGTAATCAAACCCGTAGGTAAAATCAGTTGAAATATTCTCAAAGAAGCGCTAGGTTTCATGAAGGAAACTACTCATAAGTTTGCTGAAAGCTCTTCGACAGCCCACGATCAGTTTCACACTTCTTGGGGCTCATCAGCTTGGTGCCAGGTTTATCAGCGCTTTACACAATTACACCAGTTGAAGCAGAATAACTCATGGTTTAGTTAACGCCAAAAATGCAATATTTTGGAAAACCTTTCAGACCTCATCTATTTTTCCAACACTTGAACTAAATACGACAAAAACGTAAGCTATTTTTGGAAAATTTTGCAAGTTCTCGTTTGATATATCGTTAGTGGAAACTCATTTAACTAAGCAGGAATTCATCGAAGAATTTTAGGTGCACCAAAGATCAATAGCATCATGCAATTCTTGGATCACGTGAATACGGTGATAAATAATAATAATAATAATAATGAATAGATAAATAAATTTCCAACGGGCCAAGGTCTCAGAGTAAGCTTTCTTTCCCAAAAATGTTCTCGAGAGTTCATCAATGCTCAGTGGTGCCACATACAGACACCTAATCACACAAGTTAAATGGCAAACGTTAGATAGTTCATGCAACGTGAAACCACTGTATCGGCAGTCGCCAAAATAAGCCAGGTAGGGAAAATTGTGTAAGGTGATCCATCTAGTTATTCGCTGCAAGCTTTTTATTGAGCTGTATTGAATTCACGTCCTGAGTGATGTTTTAGGAGAAAATTACCGTACACGGTAGGTTGCATAGAATTTGTTGTATTCCTCGCCTCACAGGAGACGTTGAGCGACGTTGTCAGCGACCATGAGCACATGCAAATAGAAAAAATCTAATACAGACAGGAAAGTCACTTGATGGCTAGTTCTATACACGCTTAAGGAACTCTACTTGTATCTCAGACCGACCATGAACTATGTCACGATTGTGAATGCTCTCCTGACCCCACATCACAGAGTAGACCGTGTGGCCGTTTTCTTTGTTTTGTGGATACGGTTGGGCACCTTCTCTCAAATGCACTCTCGTGCACAGTCCCGCGGTTTCGCAAGGTCCACACGAAACCTAGTGAGTGGTGTTTCTTCTGCAACGCCATTCGACGTCTGCTACTTGGAGCAGCAATGCGCTAAAACACGAAACCACCATGATTCTTCCATACAATTTAATCTTTGGATGATGAGTTAAGATAAACATGCACTTGTACTGCATCCCAGTTCATTGTCCATATCCTCCACGTTAAGCTAATAAAGCACAGCATAACCCTTCGTCTGTCGATAATCCCACCGGAATCACTCAAAGACGTGCACAGTCATCCCGTAGGCAGAAAGAATAGGTGGGACTCTGTTGGTGTGGCTTTGCGGAACGATGTTGATATGCGACTTTTTTGGGAAAATTGGCCTCTCCGTGCAACTATATGGTGCATGTAACATGTGCCCCTCTGTCACTTCACAGGCCGGTTGTTGCTGGTACGTTTGAATCACTATATCGGACATGTAAAACAAAAATGGGCCGCCTGAATAAACGACCCAATCATAAGTAGGCAACGCAATTGTTCGAACGAAAACTAGGGTGAAAGTTAAGGCGCCATGTCGGGCTGCATTCTGTGCAGTAATTGATGGTCACTATGGAAAGATGTTTGACACCGTCCCTGTCTATATCTGAAAACTACATTAGTTGATAATTCAACAATATTGTACGAGTGTACGTTAATTAACTTCCTTCCTGGTAACAGAACTTGGTCTACAGAAAAACGCATCCACCCTGTAAAGGCTCAGGGACTCATCGTAATATATCATGGCGTTTTATTCGCCAAGCATTGCCTATATGTCAAGTAAGTCCTTGTGAAATTGGTGGGACTCTGTTGGTGTGGTTTTGCAGAACGATGCTGATGAACGCTTTCCGCGAGACAATTGACCTGCACCAAGTTATCAAGGGGCATTCTTCGCTGGAGAAGGTCTTTTGAGAAGGTCTTTTGTCGTTTTTAAAATATGACCGTTCAATGTGAAAGATCCACGCCAGATAAAATTATGCTAACTGAAATGCTCGAGGCCTTTGTCCGTTGGCCATTGGTTATTCATATTCAGTCCGCTAGCTTTCAAGTCGGATCTCAACACATCTGAATTTTTAGGTGTTTCAGGTTGATTCTGAAAATTCCTGCTTTCGGGAACTGATGCTGAACACTAGCACGCATGCATTTTCAAACTGTGGACTACAATCAGCCATTTGGTCCATGGATCTTGTTGCATTTTGCAAACAGTCCTTTTATGTTAAGTTCGCGGAGAAGTTCCAGGCGTGGTTACAGAACACCCGTCAGCCTGTCACGCCTGAGTGGTATTTTTCGTTGTGCTCACCACAGCATATGTCGTAATACGGTTTGATTGTATTATATTGACACATTACGTGCATGTATGAGATGCATCGCATTTAGTGGACAGGAAAGAAGATCAACTCACGAACTATGCTCCTTATTTGGATGCTTTGATATCCTATTCACGAGAAAGATCAGATGAAACGGCTTGCGATTCTCCCCTGGTAGGAATTAACCACGAGGAAAAGGCGATGCCATCTACCGACCTCATCATAAACACCGTCATCGACAGCATGACATCAGTGTTCACCACTGAGGCTTCGCTGCCCTACAACAATGATTTGTCAATATTTATCATGTTATTTGTGTTCGAAGATTCAATTGGCGTGGATGTACTAATTCTCGATTTGATTTAAGAAAACCTAATAATCATTCCGGCAGAAATTCACGGTCTCAATTTTTGTTCACCCGTGGGTGCATTTTGGAAGATTTTGGCGTGCTTGACTTTATTTGAGGTGAATTCGACGCACATATTTCCAGGTTGATTGTAGCATCCAATGCACCAAGAATCGGCCAATAGTGAGTGGTCTGCAACTTAACCAATCAGAACAAGGAATACGCGTTGCGGGTAAACATTATATATTGCACTGAGGTTCCAAAGCAACTAGGTATCAGCGTAATGACATACAAGGTTTTGTACCACGTACTACTTCTCTTAGCAATGGCCGAATTGGTTGCCACCGATGGATGCCAAACCAGCCCTCCACATTTATGGCTGCGTTGTGAATCTGGGAAACATCGATGGTCGAGGAAAAAAGACCGTCAGCTGATTAGAAATATTGGAGGAGTTATCCTGCTATCAAGCATCCGAGATTGCCGCGCAAATTGCGAGAGGGTACGCGAATGTAGGGTTATTGAATATGGATATGACCGTGCGGTAATGACACCATTGTGCTATCACCAGATCTGCCAGAGTTCCCTAAGTTGCGCTGGTGACAACAGTTTATTCTGCAAACAACTGTATTTGACCGATAACATCACCAGTATGTGGTGCTGATTTAAGGAAGGAAGGCTGAGAGAATGGGTAATGTGAGATGTGTTTACAGCTCAGGGTTAACTTGCCAGCATTATGGGGCGGACTCATTCTAAACTACTGAGGGTATTCCATTCATTCTTGCGACAAATCTAGCACGTGAGAAATGTCGGTTGAATCCGCAAAGCTGATTGGACATCATGGAATAAACGCTTAAATGATGGCCGCGAGGAGAGTGAAGAGTGATCTTAATGAATCGATCAGAAAACAGTAAGAAAATCGAGAATAATGCCGATTAAAAAATAAGATCCGGTGTATGCATTTCCAATCGCTAAATGCTTTCATGTTTATCACAACGAAGATTAAATAAACACTACTCATCTCTTCAATTACTTCATGCCACCTCACTCAAGCATGATTCCGAAATTGTCACATCAGAGACGAGCTCAAATACTTAATGTATTTGGCAGTTTGTTCAGGTCAATTCTCCATATATGTTCCGTCATAAAATGTTCCGTGTCATGGGATGACCGTTTCCGGCGCATGACACTCCGAAAGCATTCCGGGAGTTCACGAATTCGGCCGTGTTTGCGATTTTCGGTGCATGGACTTACAGGAGTATGCTAACCACCGTGAGGCTGAACGAATTCTGACTTCGTCCACATATAGTTAAGCCTCAATAGTATCCGCGTTGTAATGTAGATATCATGGCTCAGCGAAACCAACCAGATGATAAAGCCTGTATTTGTTTTCCCCGAGAGAGAGCGTGGATTTGTTCACTGGTGAATCTTGTATGTAATTTATAACACCGAATAATTGTGGGATTTCGGGTGATACGGATCGCTTTGTCCTAATAATCGATGTACTATTCCCTGTGTGCGATTTCAGTTGCAGTGGATTTCGTTATGTAGAATCTGAATGATTCCATCTCCTCATCCCTTTGTTCTGCGCAGACTTGCGTATTTGGTTGGAAAGGGGCGTCGACTGGGCCTGCGGATGACAATCGAAGAAGTTGGCTCTACACATTGGAATGCTGTGGTAGGTCTGCTTTTCCACGCAATAAACTTGAACAAAACGTGTTCCACGACACCGATGGTAATGAGAAAAGGTGAAAGATTATTCCGGTCACTATATTAGCCATTTTTGCCTGTTCAAGATCGTGTTCAACAAGCGCAATAGTAGAGAGTCTATCTGATGCTCACCTAAACATGAGGCTGGCTAGATCTTTTAATTCAAATGTGTTCAATAGCGTCATTATCGTGTTCAACAAGCGCAATAGTAGAGAGTCTATCTGATGCTCACCTAAACATGAGGCTGGCTAGATCATTTAGTTTAAATGTGTTCAATAGCTTCATTATACAACATGAGACATTCGTTGCTTGCAGTAAGGTAAAAGGGTTGAAGCTGTCCACTTTCAAACAGAAACCATGCGACCATTACGGCAAATGTGACGTTCCCCTTAGAATGTCACACGTCCGCTCGGTGAACATGGACTGGGTCCTAGGTCCTGCCTGGAGTGACGTCGCTGTTATGGAGATTAGCTGAATGACTTGGTTGGCCCCCTCACGTTACATTTTGAGGTGTCCATAATAGTACATCATTTTCGGGACTAATAGTGTACGGATGTGGCATCTAATTTTCAATATTTTGCAGAAATTGTGCGGGATATGTGGGCATCCGACACATTCCAGAATGATGACCGCCACCAACTGTATGTTAAACTGGAGTTTTCCCGTACCCATAGGAACTTCGGAGCCGAAAGTCAGGACTTACATATTCAGATGCATCTTGCGCACGCCGGCGAAGTAATTGAACTAAGTTTGCCCCGCGTATCAATTTTCTTGTATTCAAGACACCGAGGATATGCACTGCAGATGACATCTAATTAGGACGAAGCTCGAGTCCCCCGAAAGCATTTCATTATCGATTGTCGGATTCAAGGAATCCCAAAAGCTCCGGAAGGAATAATGCTTCTCAGAGGAAATCTAGAATGATGTTCACGAATGTCCGTATGCAGGCTGGTAATTGCTGACATTTTAGCCGCCTTACCAATATTCATGAGGGAGCATAAAATACCAAGCATAGTATTTTCCCAAATATTTTCAACGGTAACCTGTTGATTTGTAAAGACCGTGTTATTCAAAATAGAAGCATCGCGTGGAAAGTTTGTTCTTACTTAACCGCTGTTTTGTTAACGTCAAATGTTAGCATTTCCTGACTCAGCCGGTTTGTCCTGGGTTTTCTGTGACATTGATATTTCAGTATTTTCAATCTAAACGTTTCATTACCTGACTTGGAACTTCTCTTCATTGCTTATACCGTCAGTTTGTTTGGCACTCACAATTCAGACTTCTACTTGAGTATTTCGAATGTGGTAAGCTTCAGTTTGTTAGCAGTGCATGCTTCATTGTTCACAAAACAAAACGCGATTCGTTAACCGATCCTCTCGAAAACGGAAATTCATCAATCCGAGATATTCGTTCTGAATTTACAAACTCGTCCTCTTTCTATATCTACATGCTAGTGTTCACTTCAATGTTGCTCGTTCCACTCACGTTTAACCTTGTGTGACATGTTTTACTTTAACCTCAAACAAACAAACAAACATATTTGTTTCCGCAATCCGTGAATTTCTCATGTACTCATTTCAACCAACGCATCGTTCAGTCTTCGGTATATGACTTACAATTCACTTCCATATGCCACTTTCCAACCTTCAATTTGCCGTATTTTACCATAGTTTTTTCATTTGTGAAAGTACTGTCGAGTGCATCCTGTCATCGCCTTTCACATGTAAATAGAAACGCCATGTTCCATCTAGTGAATGTTGTTGATCAATTATTGTTGTTCGATTATTCATCGGGTTGGATTGAAAGAAGTGTTGTTGAAGATATGATCTTTGCCATGGTATTGCAATACCCATGAAAAATTTCCACTTTACCAATATGAGCATGCTGTGACAAACTCGTACACGCCTCCCGCTTTCCGAGAAGCAACAACATACCGTTATGTTATACTACGTGATTAAAGTACTCCTGACTCCAATACCAGTTGACATCCTGAAGCGGCACCGCACGACGAATGTCACTTTATATGAGAGAAAGCAGTAGACATTGAGGAGATTTAAACCCGAAAGAAAATTCATCAATTTCGTCTGCACTGAATTCCTCCTTGGCGATCGTGTACTCAAAGTCGTCCGACAACTTCACCGTTGTCGAACAGTTTCTTCGCGGCTGGTTTCATTCTCCTACTCCGCTTAAAACTCTCTTGCGCGCCTGAAGATTACCCAGTAATTCACGATACATACCTCGTAAAGATACAGAGAAGGAAATCCATCGATAGCCCACAACCGCCTTCGGCCATTTTGGGGCTCATCAGGTAGTACCTTAATAAGGTATACGTGTATCGAGATATCTGGAATTTCGTAGCGACTGAAATATGAGGTGGCGTGTTGCAGCACATTCAGTTGCGTGCAAATAGCACAAACGAGAGATTCAGCTGGGTTCCACGTGAGTCTCTCGGAAAACCAAATTAGTTTGCTAATGACTGTATATTCTCTAAAAAACAGATGGACTTTATGAATGATCGAAATTTAGACGGAATCACTCAAAAAATACGCCAAGTATCAATTGATTCCTTGTGTTCTTATTTCGACAGCGTCTACGACCGTCTAACGCTCTACACAAAAGTGATATCCATAGATTTTGGACGTAAGTGTGGTTAGCAACACCGCGCAAATATTTTTCACCCTTTCCGAAAATAACCAAACCTCAGACAACTCACTAGTAGTGCTGTTGATTCATCGAATTTTCGCGGCACAGTGGGATATAAATCAGGAATAATAGGTCAGTACCACGCATCATTTCTGGTTTACTTCATTACGTAAACAAAAGAGCACAAATTTCCTTTCATATGTTCACAATGTTGTACGTCACGAAACATTCATCTTTACAGATCTGCTGCTCATAAGTGGGTCAACTGGTGAGAACGTTCACGTTTACACATGATTCGTTGTCATTGTCGTGGAAATACCAAGAGTCGTATTCAGATACAGGAGGATTTTTTCGCCGTATTCCTTATTTTCAGAAATTACATGGTGGCGTAGTTGCGGAAACCCGCGGAATCACTGCGCTGTACGGACGTTCAAACGCATCTACCTAGTTAAACTGAACAAGTCGTTGTTGGGGTGAAACACTGCAGAAGTGAAGCATACCGGTATTCTTTGAATTTCGTCCAAATTCGAGAAACGTCTATAAGGTTCCTTGCTCTCACATCGTAACGAGCCAATGTAGTCAGGACAAATTTGATATGATAAGCTGCGAAAACGAAGTACATGAGTTATCGAAACGGCAAAGAAGAGTAGTACCCAAAAAATCTTCAGATCTCTTATCAGAAACGAGTTTCCTTGGGGTTTTATATAATCATTGTGAGTTATTCACTTTCTGTATTTGACGCCGCAGAGCATGTGGTCATCTATTTATTGGAGAGAAATGTGTAAATCAAGCAAGAAATTTTCATTAGAACCCCGATAAACCAAGCTCGATAATCTTCGAAGGCTTTGTTTAGGTGCTGAAAAAGAGCTGAAATACTGGGCAATTGCCAGGTGTAATTATCAGGCCTAGTATGCTGAATGACCCGCTCCACTTATTCACCGTTCTCCTGTTCTGTGATATAAAGTCTGCATCTTTTATATGGCTGAGACTGATGATCATTTTCATTGAACGGAGACGTAAAAAACGATGGTTGCAACTGAAGCTGGCTTGCTGCGCTCACCTTCGTTTCGTGTACCCAGTCTTCTCCCTGGTTTAATTATTGTGCATATGCTATTCTCTAGGTGACGCTTTTCGGAGGCAAACGTGAAACCTGTGCCAAGTAACTCGGGTATTCTACCATTTTACCGCAGTGTGTTTGTCGATGCATAGCTCAAATTGGGATTATCTACGTGTAACTTTCCAATGTGTCATCAGGCTCGACCAGGAGCTAATGAAACGATGGTTCAGCTGAGGTGGAATTTATTGGTTGACATCCGAAACCGTCACCAGGATTTACGTGGTGATTAAGGGTTCGTCATCATCCCCGCTCTATTCTGGATATATAATGTGGGGTTGGAGTGGCTCTTAATCCTACCCCCATGCTGTGCCGATCGGATTTTATGAAATCGCCCACAAAGGAGTGGAAGTAAAACATTAGAGTACATGCGAGGTTCTGTGTGGAGCAGCATCTTTGATGAAACCCGCCAAAATGTGCCCCGAAATCCCGTTTAATTGTCAGTTCACATTTCCACCGATTTACCCGTAAGAAGAAGAGCGATTTCGCCGTATATACAAGTAAACGTGTTCCGTTGCAATGAGAATCCCTCAAGGGAGAGAAAGTCTAGTGAGCCTCCGATGGCGTGATCTAGAATGCGTCGAACAACTGAAGGTTTGTTCCCATGAATGAATGATAATCTCAAGTGCAACAAAAGGGTCAAATTATGTCTCAGACCGTTCGTGTGGCCGTACCATATTAGGTTCATCGTAAAATTACATCTAGTGTCATCGGAAGAAATCAGCCAATACATATATATATATATATAACAGGATATTCACTAATTAAACCATATCCATACAGTAGTCACTTGATAGTGTGCGAACCAGTGTTTCGTCGTCATCCTCCACAGCTGGTTCCGGAGCGACGCATCTACCGAAACCTCTACCTGAACTGTCGTTCAGAAATACTGGACACTTTTGTATCTAATTCTCATGATTGCATGATACGAATGTGCCGACAGCCTCACCAGGATTTCACCTAAGTCAATATGAAACATTTTACTATCGTATCATTAGAGGTGTTATTCTCGTGCCATCATAAGTAGATCATTATGATGATTAGTATTTAATGGGGATAGGAACAAGGAGATATGGTTCGTGATGACGACCTGCATTGTTGTGGGTTATTCGTTAAGTAGAACCTTTCTGCCATCATCCATGCGAAATTCGCAATCGCGTCAACAACACACAAATGTGGAATGTGGAATGTGGAATCATATGTTATCCATAATCCAGGCTTCGAATTTTCCATCTTGATGTCCTGTTAGATATAGCTTCGGACGGCCGTTGCAACGCCATACGAATGATGAAATTTTGAGGTCATTCTCAGCGTAACGCCACTTACTAGTCTACACGTATGCCTGCCAACAGAAGGGATGTGTCAGACGGTTTGAGGACTGGTACGCAAGTGCAATGCTTTGGAATATAGCATTGATCAGCGATCACAGTACTAGTTGATTGGACTGTCTGTCAAGAAGACCATGGATGTCATGCAGTGGAATAAGAGGGTACACAAATGAAGATGCCGAAATACTGACATCAACAGAGGGCACTCAACCATTATGTAAGCGGTTGGCAGCTGGAACCTAAGATACCGTCTATTCCTTTTGGCGCAGCGTTTCATCGAGGAAGGGCAATCAGGAAGCTTGCGAGTCCATAACAAGTCCTGGTTCTGAATTCAGACATAATAAAGGCGATCGCGTGTATGAGGCTGAGAACATGTGTAAATGAATGTTGTGACATTCACCGTGCATTGGAGACGATGGCCCATTCAGTTCAGTGACGTGAAACGACCCTGTCTTTCTTCTGTGTCGCAGGGTTAACAGCCACACTACGAAAGGCGATAGATTTGATGCAAGACCGCAGTTGGTTGCACGAGACGGCCATATCTATCAGGGTAATTATTCGTTGGTTTGTCCTCTGATGCGATCCGCTCCCGGAAGACGATATTCAACCACCTGACTCAGTTTACTGGAAATTTATACACAGTGGATTTCCAAATCATGGCTGATAGCCATCAAATCGAGTTTGATTCACGAACTTGGACAAATCAGCATAGAACAACGTGGCCTTGAAAATCAAGCTGACGCGAGGTTAGTGAGCAGATGAGTGAACCGTTGGGTTCAACCGTAAGCATGAGTGTTGGGTTGGATTGATTGCACGTAACATTAAAGCAGCACTCTAAACATAACAGGTGCAAGGCATTCCGTTCATGCATAGCGAATCATTCATGCTATTATAGATGGTCTGCATTCCGAGAGAATCTGATTCCGGAGATAGAATTTGGCCGGTAGGAATATCCATCTATGCGACGGACATGACGAGTTTCAAAACGCGACTTGCACGGGGAGTGGGGAATATTCATTCGACCCTCGGGATTCTCAAATCCCGTGACCAAATGAAACTAGATGTCATTTCTGATGAATGTTATAATTTACCAGTTTGTTTGACCGCAAAGTACCCAGGGTTTGAGCTAATTTTTTTCCGCTACTTGAGCACCATCGGGCAATTAACGCACTCGGAAAACACCATTCTATTAGTTATATGAGGTGGGTGAGCAACATGATGAGATCTGGATCAATATGCAATCCTCATTTAACTACACACATCCGGTCAAATCAGGAGTAATGCGATCGGGCGACAGAGTGCACCAAGAGGGTTGGCCACAACAACTCAGGTACTCAGTGTTGTTGATTCGTCCTTGGTGATATATTGAATGAATGACCAAAGACTTATGTATTTCCGCAACCACTCCTAGCTTGTGTAGAACGCTTCTTCATAAAAAGTAAATGTATTTAGCGACATGAACAAAGGCTTACATGAACAAGCTATCTACAACTTCGAAAATGATTAGTTCAAATTAGAGACAGTCTGTTGATTATTTGAGCTACAAACAATGAAATGCAAATTTCTGCGTAAACTGAGAGTTGCACCAAATATTACCCGGATGAACTAGCAACGCCTCAGTTCATTGTAGTATCGCACTTTGATCAAACGGACGCAACTACCGGGTATCAAACACCAAACTACAGTTGGTTTGTCATACGGCGACTTCACGTTGCAATTAGCAAGCGTTTGCCTAAGGCCGATGTGAGACTGACTCAACCCGAATGAAAATACCGCAATATTCTCCATGGTAGAAATGAATTTCCTCACTTGAAGGAAAATGTGTGTTTGGTAGGATAAAGGATTTTTCAGTGCAGAATATTCCAGTCATTTAGATGTTCAACTAAATGTGGGTTGCTCGATTTTGTAAGTTGGAACAACAGGATGCACCATCCATTATAAAGCCCATTCATCTAGTTTCCGAATAATGGATGTGGGAATACCAGACGGTCGGCATTTAAAATAGCTCTGAATCTAAGTGAAGTTCGAATGATTGATGGCTCAGGCGAAAGTAATCACGATATGTAGGAATCTAATTGTGGAATTTTATGCACGAATGACGAAAATTGACTTCGTTCTGTGAAGAGACCGCACATCCCTTTATTTAACGAACTAAAATTGCATTGCATACAAATTGATAGCCTCCATTTCGTCACCGTTTACTTATTAAAAATTTGGTGATGAAACCATTGGTATCGAATTCGCGTAAACAGGCAGTTGGGGTCCAACTATAAACCACAAGCAATAATCATGATAGAATCACCAGGACTCTAATTGAGACACCCTCAATCCATCACTGCACACAACAGGTTGAAATTGATGTCGAGAGAGTTTGGTGCTTTGACGAAGTTTTGAGGAATCCTCGAAGAATGTGAACAAAATCCTTTGTTATACGAAATGTGATTTTTCGCTAAAGTAGTAAAATGGGCGTCCAATTTCGTCATTCAGTCTTTGCGAAATTTTCGAGAAGTCACGTAAAACCATTTCATTCTGATTGACAATCATCCGGAGTGCGCAACCCAAAAGAATCCATTAGCTATTTCGAATCTGCCACCTCGTGTTGGTAAAAGAGGTCCTCAGTCGTTGGGCCATAGCGGTTGTTCAACACTGTGATTAAGTGGTCCTTCGACAGGACCTCGTTCATTCTCCAGTAGCCGGGCCAATATCACTTAGTCACACTCATTGACTAGCCACCCGGGTGATGATTCCTGAGCTGGTTATTTCACTCATCAAGTGATTTTCATTCTAAAATCTCGTTGCAAAATTCTTGCGGGCGAATTTAAACTCTTCTCAACCTAACACAACTGCCACTGAGTGAGCTCAATACTAAGCCTCCTCAATGTGTTTGGCAGCTAGTCAGTTGGATTTGAAATGCTTCAGCTGAAGCATCCATATCACAAGTACAATAGTGGAGAGTCAGGCCACTGCGTATATGGCATATTTGGTGCTCATATTCTGTGGTACACTCCCACTACTTTTGTCCTTGCAAACAGCCACGAACAGCCGCTGATTTACAAAATAAAACAACGGACATCCTAAAACTCCCAAGTAATTTCACATAACCAATTCTCAAATCTCACCCAAACATAAGTTTCGCCAGTTCTATTCATTGAAGTATGCTCAATAACGTCATTGGATAACATGGGGGATACGTTTTCTCCCATAAAGTGAATGGGTTGAAGCCGTTCGCCTTCGAACCGAAGCGATGTGACAATTACGACAATTGCTAGGTTCCTCTTAGATTATCGCATGTTCGCCCTGTGATGTCCAAGGTAATCAAATTCCACCACAGTTGAGGTTTTCCTAGAGGGATTAACTACTTGATCTCCTAGGTAAAATGGCCTCCAATAAGATTGATGGTTCCATTTACGAGGTACTGATTCTCACAATGGCCTTTGGATTATCTCCAAAATGTTGAGATTTTACTCGTTCTCCCAACAAGTGGAATAAGCAACAAACTGCGTTTGCGAACATTCCGGAAAGACGTTCCCTCATACAACCTACGGAGGCCTTACGGAGCAGAAGCGTATCGAGTCTTCACGCAAATTCGCGCATATCAAAATTGTCCAACAGCTCATACGTTGCTCGAAAGAAAATACTTGGTCAATCTGACCACAAGACATTCACCATTTCGCATGCCCTGGACGCACTCCACAACTTGAGATAATGTCCATATCAGTGGTTAGCGAATCCTAATTCAATTTTGCATACCCCAGACAACTGTTCCAGCGTCGATGACTTCATCTGCTTTGTGGTGTTGGGCAGCTGTTCATTTGGATTTGAACTGCTTCAGCTGAAGCATACATATCACAACGGCAACAGTGGAGAGTCAGGCCGCTGCGTATGTGGCATATTTAGCGCACATCATTTGTGGTACGCTACCAACGTTTTGTTCTTGCAAACAATCAAAAGTTACTGATTTACTGAATGAAACAAGGGATATTCTTAAACCTGTAAGGAAATTCACATATCCAATAATCAAATCTCACGTATTCGCACATCAACAAAGTAGAATGCCTAACAGATATGGCAGCCGTTTTCAAAGAAATTCGGTCGGGTTCCGTTTCGTGCACACGTAAATACCAGTAATTTACAAAACGTGTTAGCTATTCGGAAACACTGATATGCGATCGCAGTTGCCGAGATTATTGAGGATATCTTGACGTTCGCTCGCAACTCCTATTTCGACCGGAAGGTTTAGACATTTGTTCGCTATTTGCATTTATCTATTATGTCCAGGTGTCCTTAGCTGGATTGGATTATGCGTAAATTTTCATGAGCTGGGATGTGAAAACACAGGTTACCGTTGAACAGTATACCCGCGAACAGTGGACAAAAGTAGCTGACAGCATTAGAATAATATTTCGGGAGAATGTCGGTAGGTCAGGTGGCGTAGATGGTCGTTGGTTCGTTCGCTCAGCTGGTTGTCAGCTGATATTTGACAGTCGAAATGGCGCAGCAAATTTTCACAAATGAATCTACTGCCAAGATTATCGAAAACATTTCCATGGCGGTCAACCTGGTTGGACCTGTTTGAGGCTCAAAAATCAAGTGCGTGCTCGAGGTTTCCAAAACTATATACCACTCATGCCACAAGTTTCATTTGATTCATAACGGACTTGGCCAAGTTTCGGGTGAGGCTGCAAGATTGTCCATACATGAGTGCGTACGTCAGGTTCCATGTGATCTGGCTTCACGTGAAACACACTGTTGATGAAATCTCTGGAATGGCGCTTACCTGCTGAGACCCAAGATGAACAAAACCTTCCGCTGGCTGTCAAATAGAGGGTTTCCCAGCATGATAACAATGGAATGTGATTCGACAAATTGTCATGAACAAGTAAATCCAGACATTTATCGCAAACTATTATTTTATTATATCACACTGCTTCACATTTCCGTCATCTGTAAAAACGCCACATCAACCAACATTTAAATGCAATGTTCCAATTGTCTTCTTATTCCAAGCAGAACGATTATTGAATATATCAGCGGAAGAAATTGCAAGCCGACGCCTTGTAAATCACTTGTGCGTCGAATAAAATAAGTAAGTTTCCTCACTGCTTACTTTACATTGAATGTTTGGTATATGGGTTGTTACATCACAAAAACGGGCTTATACATCCATCAATCAGCGACTAGGTCCATGGATTTTACAAAATCTTACATCTAGCAGCTCTTTCGTGGGAGTTCGTGCTGGAGTTCCCGGCGTGGTCTCAGAGCATCCGTCAAACTGTCACTCCGAAATGGCATTTGTCGTTGTGCTCACAATAGCATATGTCGTAATGCGCTTTGACCCTATTATGTTGACACACTGGATGCATGTATAAGATGCGTCGCATTTGGTGGATAGAAAACCAGATCAACTAGTAATATTTGATTCTTAATTTGATGGATTGGTATCCCGTTTTTGAGAAAGATCAGATGAAACGCCTTGCAATTCTTACCCTCGTAGGAACTAACCACGAGGAAAAGGTGATTCCATTATCCGACCTCATCATCGTCACCGTCGATGACGATGTTTACGAGGGTGTCCTTATTCTCGATTGAACAATCAAAACCTAATGATGATTCTGGCAGAAATTCGCGATCCCCATTTTCGTTTACCCGTAAGTGGATCTTGCAAGATTTTGGTGTGCTTGTATTTATCCGAGGTGAGTTGGATGCACAAATTTCCAGGTTGACTGGTACATTCAACAAGCAAGGACTCGGCCAATTGTGAGTGGTCTGCAACTTAGCCAGTCAGAACGAGGAATACGCGTTGCGGGTAAACAATATATGTATGTTTGAGGTTACGAAGCACCCAAGTATCAGCTAAATGACAAACATTGCTTTGAACCACGTACTCCTCTTGTTCGCAGTGGCCAAGTTGGCTGGCTCCGATGAATGCCAAACAAGCCCTCTCCATCTATGGATGCACTGTGAATCCGGCAAGCATCGATGGTCGACTAGTGAAAACCGTAAGCTGCTGGGAGCCGTTACGGGATATATTGAGTACTCGAGCCTCGCAAATTGCCGATTCATTTGCGAGCAGAATCCTCGCTGTGAGATGTTTCAATACGGAATAGACGACAGGGTAAGGACACCATTATGTTATCAATAGATTTGTCAAAATATCCGAAGTTGCATGCTAAGGCTTTCATTGATTCAACGTGTACTCTAGCTTTTAGTCTATTTTACATTGAAATTGTCGGGAAATCGTTACAAAACTTGAACTTACAAGCGGTTGTTATTGCGCGCATACAGTGACTTGAGAATTGGAACTAATAAGCCTCGTTTACCTGACATACTTCTTACAAACCAGTTGAAAACTTCGTTAGCTGCGTGCCAGTTTTGATCTCATCGCGGTTCATCAGATAAACACTGAGTTTCAAATAACCTCGAGACGTAGTCCGATACGTAGTCTATCGTACCGATGTTATGAAAGCAACAATCTTCCTGTAACAACTTCTGTTGAATTAAATCCTGAAGGAGCTTTGCGGTTGTGCATTAGGTGACCATATTTTATTTGAGAAATTTTCGCATTCAATCGATCACATCACCAGCCTGTAGGACGGATTCAAAGAACGGGAGGATGTTAAGTGAATAGATAATGTGTGATACTTTTCCAGCTCAGGTAATATCATTTAAAACGCTTTTGACTTGCCACCATTTTGGGCTGGACACATTCTGACCCATTCGTTGAATGCGGCTCATTCTTGCAACACATCAGACATCTGAACAAAGTTGCTTGGATCCGAAAAGCTGAATTGAGACCACCGAATAAAATCTTAGTACCGCTGAAACGAGATATGCAGGTAACACGGTATAGATAGCCAAGAGAAGAATGAAATTGAGGCGCGTGAATTGAGCAGAATACAGTGGAAAATACAAAAATACTGTCGGTTACTAATTAAACCCTAACCTGTTCATTTTCGGCCCAAGACACTCAGTGTTTATCACGACGAACGCTAAACACACACTATTCATCATTTTATGAGCATTGCGAAAATGTTAGACTAGAGAACATTTCACAAACTCCATGTATCTGACATTGTGCAGGCGATAAAACCTCAGAGAAATGTCATTAGAAAATGTTCCGTGGCACGGAATGACAATAACCAGGCGCATGACCGTCCGAAAGCATTCTTGCAGCTCACGTACTCAGATGTGTATGCGGTCTTGGGTACTTGGGCTCGCCGGAGTATGCTCATCACCGTCAGGTTGTTAGTTTGTTGCTGAACAAATTCTGACTTCGTCTACATATTGTTAAACCCCAATAGTTTGCACGTTGTTATGTAAATGGCATGGCTCACCAAAACTGGCTGGCTGGCAAAACATGAGACTGTTGCTTGAGAAAGAATATGGGGTCAATCATTGGTGAATTTCGAATTTATAACCCTGAGTATTTGTGGGATTTTGGATGACACGGATCGCTTTGTTCTAAGGATCGATGTACTATTCACTGTGTACGATTTCACTTACAGTAAATTCCATTACGTATGTTCTAAACGATTCCATTCTACTCCTCTGATTCCTTCTTTGCTCTACGCAGACTTGCATTTGGCACTATAAATTAAGAAATTCCATGAAAACATCCAATCAAAATTCTACCTGTACGCACCTTAAGTCAAACTTCTGTTCCGTAAGCTGTTTACCTTTCACCACTTGTAAACCGCTCTTGTAATACCAAATATTAGATTCATCTTATATTAGCGTTTCCTGAGTTACCGTGTTT
>NW_008751969.1:495251-516004 GCF_000715545.1 Opisthorchis viverrini | reverse complement strand
GTAATACCAATATTAGATTCATCTTATATTAGCGTTTCCTGAGTTACCGTGTTTGTCTTCGGCTGTCCGTGAGGTTCGATATTTTCAACTAAGCAGTTCGAATTATGAAACCGTACTTATTCACATAAACCACTACATTCCCTGACTTAGAATTTCTCTTCACTCCTTATGCCGGCAACTTGGTTGACACTCACAATTTGAACTTCCACTTGAGTACTTTGATTGCAGCGAATGTGGTGAGCTTCAGTTTGTTAGCAGTGCATGCTTCATTGTGCACAAAACAAAACGCTATTCGTTTGACGATCCTCTCGAATACGGAACTTCAACAGTCCGAGGTATTCGTTCCGAATTTACGAACTCCTCCGCTTTCCATATCTTCATGCCATTTTTCACTCCAATGCTGCTTGCTCCACTCACGTTTAACATTGTGCAACACGTTTCGTTTCAACCTCAAACAAGGAAACATTTTGTTCCACAATCCGTGAATTTCTCATTTGATTTTGTCAACCAACGCACAGTTCAGCCTTTAGTATATTACTTACAATTTATTTCCGTATGGAACTTCCAACCATTCCGTTTGCCGTATCTTACCATGCTATTTTCATATTTAAATGAACTGTCGGTTTTCTCCTTTCATTGCATTTCACATGTAAATTGAAACGCCATGTTTTATCTGTTCACTTTCAGAATTCAGTTGTTCTTTTCGTTCATTTATCGGGTTGGATTGAAAGAAGTGTGGGTGAAGATGTGACCTTTCCATGGTACGGCAATATCCGATGAAAGAACTTCCACTTTACGAATATGCTTATCCTGTGACAAAGTCATACACGCCTTCTGTTATTCGAAAGGCAACGACATACCGTTATTTTTAAGAAATGATTGAAGTACTGTTGACTCCAATACAGTTTATAATCTGAAGCGGGCGGGACGACGAATGTCAATTTGTATTCCATAACCAGGATTGTACAGAATTAGGAAATTTGAGAAGCCATCAAAATCACCAACCCTGTTTTGTTGCTTTTGTGTGGCTACTTAAACTTCCTGAGTAGCTAACAACCAATTTTTTCATTCCGGTTTTCATTCAACACGTGTCAGAATTCTCGGACCACGAGGAGATCTGGTTCATACAACGTGCTTAGTTTTATTTCGGCCACATCTCGTCAAGTTTTCACCAACTTGAGAAATGTTTGCTTTATTCGTGAAAGAATGAAGTTGAGCACGCGTGCATTGCTGCCTAATGGGTGTCAAGAACCACACCATCATTCCCTGCACCCATGCGGTGAAAGTTATATTCTACATGAGCAGCATTTAACTATACTTGGCCTAACATGCCGAATGGTCTTATGGGAATGGCTGAACTCTTAAAATGAATACTAGACGATCCATTTTAACGCAGAATTATTGACTGGAAACTTTGGGACAAAACGTAAGCAGATGCAGGCCATCAACAAAATAAACTTGTTACCGGGTGACCTGGTTTTGAAGCAAAATTAGAACGAAAATATAATTGATTAGCGTCAAATCTTTTTACCGGCAGTGTTTTTGAAGAAGTTTCCTTTGCGTCCTTGCTTCTTTCAAATAGAATTTGGTGAATCTAATGGGCCGTTTGTCATCGTTGTGGCGTTGTGCTCTGTGTTCCTTTGCGTTACAGGTCAGATTGATACGATATCAAATAAAAAACAATTTCATTATCAGCACTTCAGATGAAGTCGCACATATCCATTGTCGTTAAAAAACGCTTCCGTTATTTAAAGGTGCCCGATTGAAATATTCCTACATCTATTATCAGTTGAAAATATGACGCGCCACAAGGACAGGAATGGCAATTTTCAGATGAAAAAGCAGTAACATGTTTTGCAACATACGGATGCAAGTTCTAAAGAGCATGGTGATTTGCTAAGATCATTCGGTAGGATATCAGATTTCACGTAGGATTATTTGGCTTCTACTGCTGTCAAGAACCAATTAGTAGACAAATTTGTAGTAATTGGTACTTACGTATTTCGGCGCATATAAAGCATGTGTGGAAAATCTGAAGACGCATGTGCAAGCAGAACAGAACCGGTAGAAGCTCCGGAGAAATTGTAACATCATCTGGGCCGGGGTCCACGGTTAGGAGGAGCCGCTGATCTGTTTCGCTCAGGATCGTTTTAGTGGGAGGTCTGTAGCATTCTTCGGTCATATCGTAGTTTGGGTACTGTTGTCGTTCCTGCTGGTGTTGACGCTGGTGCTGATGATTCTCTGAGTGGGTTTGAATGGATAAACGTTGACCTGAACACAGATAGGCCTAGCTGGTATACGCTCAGGATCGACTGATAGTCAAACCAAAGTTCTATTTGCAATTATGCTGTCTTTATTTGTTATTGACTGAGATGATGCACTCTAGAAGGAAGCTTTAGCCTATGTAGGCCACCTGGGTACTGAACCTGTAAAACTTCAAAGCAACTTGGAAGCTCTACCAAAGATCTATGAGCTATTTTATGGTCCAAAAAACGTTTGTAACAGACCCAAGGAAGCATCAGTGTAAATTGGAAGAAAATTGTTAAATTTTGCTGTACTGAGTTAAACCTGGACTGACATCCGCATGTCCATCGACTAACTTCTCTACGTTAAGCGAACTAAGTCACAGTAATTGAGTTCATTAACTCAATACTAACAGAAAGCAGCGTATATCCTCACTCTTCGCAGTTGAATGCGCACTGACGAAGTCTCCTCGCATGGTCGCAAATGTTTACAAATTAGTCACAGAACTCGTCGGACAGATCAAAAACTACGCTCATCTGGGCCGCCAGTGTAAGGAAGAAGGCCTTTGCTGCGGAGATATTTATTAGGAAATGTCAATTGAACAGATACAGTTTATTGCACAGTGAAGTAAAACTCTCATAATCATCTTGTTTACAAAACTGAATATCCACCTCCTTCTTGAGCGCGTGTTCCTGAATTTCCTGGATATTTATCGACTGTTACTCAATTGCAAGCAAATGCTGCAGAGCAAATCCACAAAATCCGTAATGGACATCACTTTTCAAGAGACGCAATGGGGATTTACGAGGAAACATACTATTCACATTCCCATCAGTTGTATCACTGTTACACCGGTATTTCTACACTTTCCTTCTATAAGAGTGGGACTGATAGTCTTGCACACATCCATGTAATGTTAGTTGTATACGATGACGCGCATATGACGCGCGATAGGCTCGAACTAGGGAGTATCTGAAAATCTGAACGAGAATTATCTTGATGATCTCGCGGTATTAAGGGGATGAAATTTTGTGATAGGTCAACTGAACCCAACACATACAGTGAAAGGAAGCTAATAAAACAAGTTATTGATTAAGGGCTTTCGAAACCCCAGTTCATTGTACGAGTCCAGCCGTCCGGTATCATTCCGGGTGGTCGATTTGAGAACAAACTAATGTAGGTTTAAACTTTCAAGGGTCAGACAGCTCGCTACTTCATCCGGCGTTCGGAGCATGTTTTCTGATCTGTATATGATCTGAAACTGTAAAGGTCTTTTCAATTACAATGCACAGTTCTTAGTGGTGACCAGCGGGGAACTGAAGATGGAATTTTAGTATTATTTGGCACGGAAAAGTGGTAGACAGACTTCTGGGTAGCGGTTAACCAAACTAAATAATCCAAGTCTCATTCGATTCGCATTTGGAATTAGAGCAAAGCAATCCGGCATATCGCTGTATAGAAGCCATCGATGAACGTGATTTTAAAGATTGCATTTTTGCATTAATTTTTGCCTATGTTATTAAGAAATCAACGAAACGACATGGGACGTATCGAACATCCATCGGCCGAGCTCGGCAACAAAGAATGGTGCAACTAAACTGTAAAATTTAGACAACACTTGATAAGTGACCGTTAGACATCGGCTAAAATGATTTGCTTGTAGGTCACAGCTCTATCACCGTCAGCCTCATGTGTCACTTTTCACTTAGTAGATCTGCCACTGGTTAAAACTAAGTCTCAATTGTGTTTGACTTCTAGCCTTCGTTGGAGGAAAACACAGTAAAACTTTTCAGCCTTACAAACAGAGTGTATCCATTTGGAGTCTACAAATATAATTGTCTTGTTCGCAGCATCATCAGCTGTTCACTTGTTAGCGCGGCATTTTGAGTGCACTCTGGCAGCAAGACACTGAATTGTCTTTATGATTCTCAAATTCAATAAATCAGTCAAAGATTTATGTGCAGGCGTATGTCACAACATTTAACGAAACTCGTAGGTATGTTGAAAATGACTTTCTGCCCAGATTTTGATGTTTCCTCCTGGTTTGTGTTCAGAATCGATAAATGTCTAAAATAGCACCGAATGGTAATCCTCCATGCCCAGTACATTTTTATACGGGAAACCAAAGAATGATTTTTACGACACCAGCATATTAGGGGGATTTGTATTTTCGGAGTGAGTATTCTATCCCAAGTAAACTACATCAATGGTTTAGTTTGGACAGATGCGTACCTCAGGAAGGCAGACTTCAGGGTGGATAAATGTATTAACTCCACTGTAAGAAGTGAATGCAAAATTTATTGCCGTAAAAACCGGACATTTTAGTCGTTTGACGGGTTGCACGCCTCACCATTCCGAAAAGTGCCGTTTCAACAGCCAAGATGTCCTACCTAACAAGCTAATTGAAGGGTAGATATCTGAAACCAATTCCACTAGCCATGTGAAATGCATGTTTGAACAATTGTGGTACGTGTAGCCTAATATAAGGCCCCCTTGAATACTCTCACCACGGGTTTCGCCGCAATGTTTCGCTGAGTGCTCTGGTTAGAGAAATTTATGGCATCCTCTCTAGAGGTGGGTAAAGCGGACGGTCGGCCTGCGGTGATGCATTCATGAACCCCAATCTGTTGTCCTGGCTGTGGCCAAATAAATCGAGCATTTAAAGTTTTTTTGGGAGTGTGAGGAGGTTTTGGAAATCTTGGTAAAGTTTTCTTTGGGTTACGGAAGCCAAATTGTATTGAAAAATCGAGGAGTTCTTCAAAACTGTTCATCCATATAAGGAATCAATAGCAGTACGCATGAGGCGAAAATCCTTTATTCCCCAAACCCGTGACCTCCCGCTCAGTAATTTGAGCACTCAAGCGTTCGGAAACGAGCTCCATCAACCGTTTGATGAGATTGGGCATGCACAACACGACACATATCTCCCATTCCCAACCTGCGTTTTCAGTGATTGAATAATTTTCCCAAAATACTGCACAACGACCGTTGTTCAGCTAGTTGATCTCCGCCAAGAGCGGAAAAGCGTTGGACTTATACTTTCCAAAATGCCATCACCTGTCTATGATGGCGTACATATCCCGAATACCAACAGATTTAGAGCGCACTCTTTGATTCAGATCATCCTCCGGGGCAACTAACCAACGGCATCCGCGATGCTTAGTCGATTATTATAAAGTTAATATCGCTCAGGCTCACTCTGAATGTTCCATAGCTTGGATTGTACAGGATCGAATAATCTGGAAAACGATCAAGAATAAGCAACCCTGTTTTGTTGCATTTGTGCGGCTACTTGAACTTCGTGAGTAGTTAACAACTAAGTTTGGCACTCCGGTTTCATTTCAAAATGTGTCAGAATTCTCGGAGCACGAGGAGATCTCGTTCATACGACGTGTTTTTCTCCATTGAATGAACTTAAGAAATGTTCCTCTTATTCGTGAAAGATGGAATTGGAGCACGCCTGCATTCATGCCTAATTGATCTCATGAACCACACCTGCATCCGTACGGCAAACATTATACAAGCGTCAAAGTTATATGAGCAAGATTTAAGTATATTTTGCATAACATACAAAAGGATCTCACGGGGGTGACCTAATCGCTAAAATAAACACTAGACCCTTCATTTCAATGCAGAATTATTGACTGTAAATTTTGAGACGAAACGGGGCAGATGCAGACCATCATCAAAATAAACTTATCAACAACTGACCTGGTTTTAAGGCAAAATTAAAACAAAAATTTAATTGGAGGCATAGTGTCTTTGGATACGTCTCCATTCCCCCATACTTCCTTCAAATATGTAAGATCCCATTACCACCAACCTCACTGATCGAAATTAAATGGCGATAGCCCGCCAAACGCGGAAATTAGGATTCACTTGCGGATGGCATCTTGACTTTTTAACTCCAATCCAAAATATAAGATAATTGTAACATACGTATATACAAACTAAAATGGGTTTGCGAGAGATTCAACTAGGACACTGCTGAATCCATCGTTTTGTGTGTTTATTGATTTCCTATGTTTTAATCTATCACAGCTCTACCTTTACGATTACGAATATTATTCACCTGGTTGCAGTGAACATGTTTCAGCAGAGATGGATTTGCAGGTCCAAGAGCCCGCGTCGATTCAAACCACAGGAATGCTACTCTGCACTATATTCCTCGGTACAATAAACACTGTCAATCAAGACTTATTTTATTCCTTAAATAGAATTGGAACATCAATGAATCAGTCTGAACCACACAGATCTACTTTGCGAACAATGCGACCTTGATAAGAAACCCTTAAAATTCTCCTAAGCTACAAAACAGACATTTCCAAAACGGGAACTGATTATACGGGCGTTGATCTGTACACGGAGGTTGGTACTTAGCTTGCACATTTTTCGTTCCCTGTCAGGGAAACATCATCAGGGCGCGGATGATTGGGTGCTTATTTCGTGGGTATTTTCCTACATACAGTTTTTGAAAAATAATACCCAGTATCCTTTCATGTGACTATCCATTTCATGTGTACATTTCTCGCAATATAATTTGCCCGATCGCAACTTGCGTTGCGTTGTTGTCTGTACGATTTGTACTTCATCGGTTAGTTGAATGGCTACTTCGGGGTGTTTCGGATCCACTTCCGATCGGATCGTTCCTGGCTTGTATTGTGTATTGGTTTTCCCTCTTGAATTACGTTGGTAGTGATGAGAGTTCGCATTTTTGACGGTATTCCTTCTTAGTTTGTATCATAGTCTCATATTCCTGATATCAATTAGGTGCTTGTACTTTCACATTTTCCTCTTCTTTTATTAATCAGCTTGGATACATTTGCGTGCCCCAATTGTCGATTTGTTCTTTATCCGTCTTCAATTTTTCTGCGAATATGTGAACACTGCTATAGTTGAAGATATCACTCATGATCGTGGATGAGAGTAAATTCGATAGTGTTCAAAAGTTTTATGAACGCGGCAAGGCGCGGCGGATGCCAGCTGATGTTAACTTCCAGTTCGTTGATTGTCACCGACTAAGAAGTGTTCGTTGTCTCGTTTGAAATGACGTCTCGGTTTTAGGTCACATAGAGCTATGAAGGCAATTTCCTCAAATCACCAAAAATAGCAGGCTGCATTGCTTAGCAGTCAGAAATCCGATTAAATGTTACCGAACATCGTGTACTATTCACTACCTTAATAAATGAACCCAGATTTTGAAGATCCCCAATTATTAGTTTTTTATAGTTTACTGTTGCTGTGTGCGAACATTTCAGTTGGACCATCGTAAGATTATATCCACTAAAAAGCGGGAATATATCGAGTTAATTGGACTTTTTCTTTTCACTTGTATACAGAAAGCCAATCACATTAACTCTTATAAGCCTTATCCACACTCAACCACCTATGTATATCACAATAAATTGATGCGCGTAAACCAATGACTCAAACTCGATAGATTAGTGCTCTTACCAAGCATGAAAATAGATTGCAGTGCAGATAAAATAGGTAGATACCACCTATGCACAATAAATTGATGCGCGTAAACCAATGACTCAAACTCGATAGATTAGTGCTCTTACCAAGCATGAAAATAGATTGCAGTGCAGTGCAAATAGGTAGATTTCATGGTATAAAGCTATAAATTACTCTTGTTCTCCAAGATCGAATGCGCAAACGACCTTGAAAAATAAAGATAAAGGTAACTTGTCAAGTTAGGCAAATTGTCCAAGCTTACGACCAGGACATTGGCAGGTTCTATGTGTCCTGGGTTGATATTGATTTTTGTTAAATTCTTCCGTCTCTACTTTGCCTACGTTTTGATTTACTTTGTCTCAGTGTGTCTGTTGCATATTCCAACCCACATTCGTCGGCCAAAATGGGCGACAAGAATTTTGATTTCGGAGGAAAAAACCACGAAACGAAGATCGGACCCCACAAATTTGCTACGCATTAGCCATGTGCTAATTAATTTCTGTTTGTAGGATAGTCAGTCAGCACAAAATGAGCAGGGAGTAGGTAAATCAATCAGAGTAGACTGATTGCCGGAGGGTGTTCGTTTCAGCGACTTCTTCTCAAGGGTGAGGTCAAGGGGTCTAGCTGAACCGTTTTCAAATTGTTCAGNACCTATTTAAAATTAGCTGAGGTACCAAATAGTATCGAACCCTGAGATGAAGGTCCCGCTAACCGCGTGGTCTTCATTGCCCATCTTGGATACTTAAATCTCGTTAGAAATTTGTGAGGGATTTGAAGGTTGCGAAGAGCTCTTTGTCCAGTCATTCGAGTTCGTCCATGCTAAAATGCGGAGGAGAAATAGACAGATGATTCTTGTTGTTCTAGTGTCTGTAATCCGCTGCCTCATTTATTTGCCATTTTTCCTGAACATCAACTACATTTTGTAGCTGTTGTATATACTGTATCATGACGTTTGTTTTCATTGTTCCAAAAACTACATCAAAAGTAAAATGGTACCAATAGAAAAGTTTTCGGCGCGGCTTGCTAACTTGTTGCTGAATCAGTGGATTTATGTTCTGTTGAACTGGTTGCTTATTAACCTTTTCAGCATTTAACAATCTATGTATATCACAATAAATTGATGCGCGAAGAACAATGACTTAAACCGTCGTAAATTAGTTTTCTTACCAAGCAAACAAGTAGATTGCAGTGCAGATAAAATAGGTAGATTTCATGGTATAAAGCTATAAATTACTCTTGTTCTCCAGGATCGAATGCGCAAACGACCTTGAAAAATAAAGATAAAGGTAACTTGTCAAGTTAGGCAAACTGTCCAAGCTTACGACCAGGACATTGGCAGGTTCTATGTGTCCTGGGTTGATATTGATTTTTGTTAAATTCTTCCGTCTCTACTTTGCCTACGTTTTGATTTACTTTGTCTCAGTGTGTCTGTTGCATATTCCAACCCACATTCGTCGGCCAAAATGGGCGACAAGAATTTTGATTTCGGAGGAAAAAACCACGAAACGAAGATCGGACCCCACAAATTTGCTACGCATTAGCCATGTGCTAATTAATTTCTGTTTGTAGGATAGTCAGTCAGTAAAAAATGAGCAGGTAGTAGGTAAACCAATCGGAATAGACTGATTGCTTACGGCTGTTCGTTTCAGCGACTTCTTCTCAGGGGTGTGGTCAAGGGGTCTGGCTGTACTGTTTTCAAATGGTTCAGCCCATCCACCCACGACCAGTCGGCCGGACAAGCTGCACGAGTGTGCGATCGTTCTCCGTTCTAAAAGACTTCTTCCCTTCCCGGTCTTCTGCAATACACCAGCGCCCTCTGCCAACCCCGCCTAATTAAGCGGCTTTTGATCGATCTGCAAACGCCATCGGAGTGACCGGTCTAGCATTCCTGATTTCATCCAAAACTGCCGATCACAGTTCACATTGAGGGGATGCGAACGTCCTCAGTCAGGCGTTTTCAAAAGATCGGATCATGAATAACTTTCCCTTTCTGCAGTCCAATTCTAAATCATCGTGATGCTATTTGGGCTTTGGGAGGTTCACAGCCAACTCAGTTCGATATTCTTGAGTAACGGAGGATGCTTTTAGGAGCCAGTCATGACAAGATTTGACCCACGTGTTTTCAGGGGCAGCAGCGGACCTAGGAATCACGGAATGTAACTTCAGCGTCTGATTCGTAAGGCACCTGCGCGGAGCACGTGCGCTATGTCGACCTTATTGAATGGTGCACAGGTCGTAACGGGTAACCGTTGGGCGATCGGCGTGTGTAAATTTCAGGACCTAACCTTCCTTATGTTGGCATTGTGAATAATGTGCATCGCATATGACCGGTATGAAATTCGGATAATCAAACGGGGGTGTTGATTAAAATCCGACAAATTCTTTTATCAGCCGAGTTTAGATGAGCGACTTGCGCTGAGGTATGGGGTAGTCAAGACTCAATATATCGGAGCAAAGTCCGTTTGTTTGAATTCGCAAATCCATTAACTAACTGCAATGCGAAGCATTTTCTGGGTATTAACGAATTTTGACTGCTGTTTTTACCGCAGATTACTCCAGGTTTGACCTAACTGGTTTTGATTATTTGAGCATTCTATGCCAAATTATGCACTCGGAGAATGTCATTCTGTTAGATGCATCTGGTATGTAAGCTCTATGATGAGATTTGGACCAATATGGGATTCCCGTTTAACTACACACATCAGGTTGGACCAAGAGTAATGCATTAGGGCGACTGAGTGCACCAAGCGTGTTCGACACGAAACGTAAATTTTCACTGTTGCTGATGCATCGTTGGCCAGTGGGTAAAGGGGATATTGCGAATGAATGATTATGAAAGATAGACTTGGGTAGATCTGTATCCGTTCTAATTTTACGTAAGACTCTCTTTCTTGAATATTGGACGCATTTAGTGTCCTACGTAAAGGCTCACAGGAACAAGCTCTCTGCAACTGCGGAAATGACTAGTTTGAATTAGTGACAATCTGGTGGTCTTCTCTGAGTGTGTTGATTAGTTGAGCTACAAGCATTGAAACGCAGAAGCCAGAGTAGACAGTAGACTTTACCCGGAACAACTAGCAACCAATCAATTGATGGCTGTGAAACATGTTTTGTTAGACGAGCGCAACTACCGAGTATCAACCACCTAACTAAAGTTGTTCTGTCACACGGTACCTTCATGTAATTATCAAGCGTTTGCCTGACTGACTGACTTAACCCAAATGCAAATACTGCAATATTCTCCACGGTACAAATGAATTGCCTCACTTGAACGATGTTGTGCTTGTAGTGATAATTGTTTCGGTGTAGAACACATCAACCATTTTCAACCAAATGTGGACTGTTTTCCTCTTTTGTGTTAGAACAATAGGACAAAACCATCCATTACATAACCCATTCGGCCAGTTTTTTCTAGTGCTTCCGAACAATGGAGATGTCGGATGTTCAAATTTAGAATCAAATGTATGTAGAAATACGAGATGGTTGGCACGTGAAAATGTGTCTGTCTCAAGATTCCCAGTGACTGATGGATCAGACGTAATTAATCACAATGCGTGGGAATCAAAATGTGGAATTTTGAGGCAAAAAACGAATGCACCAACATCGTGTGCTCTTTGCGAATCATGTACAACATGAAGGACTCTGCTGGGTTTTGGGTGATCTGACCTCAAGTGGAACATACTTTTGACGGAATCTTGGGGACTGCGCCTACCTAATGTGAGTCAAGCAAAACTGTTCGCTGGCTGCGGAAGAGAGAGAGTCCCATCTCGACAGTAAAATGCCCACAATCAAAAGGATCATGGGCTAATAAATCTAGTCATTTTTTGCAAAACATTATTTTGCAATATCAAACTACTGCAGCTAGTCACCATCTGTAAAAATCCTCAATCCACGAGGATTTAAATGAAATGATTCAATTGCCTTGTTATTCCAAATAGAAAGACTATTTAATCTATCAGTAGAAATAATTGCAAACCCATGGCCTTTTGGCAATCATGGTATATTCTGGGGCGCAAAATCGAAGGGAATTTTCCGGGAAATCCCGTGCAAACGACACCTTAAGTTTTTTTGGATGTAGAAGAGCTTCAGGAATACATTTGGGTAATGTCAGTTGACCGCGACACCTAAAGAAATACACGCTTGCGTTGAATAGACTGTATTTTTGGCATACGGAAATCAAGATAGCCAATCGGGTTGTTAGATCACAAAAGCGGTCTAATATACCCATCAATCAGCGATGTGGTTCCGGGATTTGAGATCATTTTGCATCAAACAGTTTTTTTGTGTTGAGTTCGGGCTGACGTTCCTGGCGTGGTTCCAGATCATCCATCAGTCTGTCACATCTGAATGACATTTGACTTTGTGCTCACCACAGCGTATATCGTAACACGGTTTGACATCAGATGCATGTAAAAGATGCGTCGCATTTAGTGGGACAGGAAAGCAGATCAACTTATGAAATTTCTCCTTATTTTGATGGCATGGTATTCCGTTCCTGTGACAACTTCAGATGAATTAAATCCTGAAGGAGCTTTCCAGTTGCCTAGATATCCATGAGATGGGCTGTGAAAACAGAGTATGTCATTGCAGAGTAGTCGAAACGAAGCGACAGCAATAGAATATTATTTCGGGGGACTGTCGGTAGGTCAGGTGGCGTAGATGATCGTGGGTTTGTTCGATCAGCTGGTTGTCATCTGATATTTGACATTCGGAATGGCGCAGCAAATTTTGACTAATGAATCTATTTCCGGGTTATCGTGAACATTTTTAAGGCGGACAAATTGGTTTGACCTGCTTGAGGCTCACAAACCAAGTACGCGCTCGAGTTTTCCAAAACCATATGCCACTCGTGTCCCTAAGTTTCATTTGAATCATGATGGACTTGGCCGGGTTCCGGGTGAGGCTGCAAGATTTTTCACACATGAGTGCGCAAGTCAGGTTCCGTGATTTCTGGCTTCAAGTGAAACACACTGTTGATGGAATCTCTGGAATGGCGCCTACCGGGTGAGACCCAAGATAACAAAACCTTCCACTGGCTGTCAAATGGAGGGTTTTCCAGCGTGACAATAATGGAATGTCCTTCAACAAAACTGTCATGAACAAGTAAATCTAGACATTTATTGCAAACTATTATTTTCTAATATCACACTGTTTCACCTTCCCGTCATCTGTACCAATGCTTTCTACACCAGCATTTAAATGCAATGTTTCAATTGTCTTCCTATTCCAAGCAGAAATATTATTAAACATATCGGCAGAAGAAATTGCAAGCCGACTACCAATGCTTACCAGCATTTAAATGCAATGTTTCAATTGTCTTCCTATTCCAAGCAGAAATATTATTAAACATATCGGCAGAAGAAATTGAATTGCAACTCCTTGTAAATCACTTGTGCGTCGAATTTACTAAATCGGTTTCCTCACTGCTTACTTCATACTAAATGTTTGGTATATGGGAATAGAGATAGCGACTGGGTTGTTACATCACAAAAACGGGCTTATACATCCATCAATCAGCTATTCGGTCCATATATATAATTTATATAATTTATATATATTTATATATTTATATATTTATATATATATTTATATATAATTTATATAATTTTGCATCAAACAGCCTTATACATCCATCAATCAGCGACTAGGTCCATGGATTTTACAAAATCTTACATCTAGCAGCTCTTTCGTGGGAGTTCGTGCTGGAGTTCCCGGCGTGGTCTCAGAGCATCCGTCAAACTGTCACTCCGAAATGGCATTTGTCGTTGTGCTCACAATAGCATATGTCGTAATGCGCTTTGACCCTATTATGTTGACACACTGGATGCATGTATAAGATGCGTCGCATTTGGTGGATAGAAAACCAGATCAACTAGTAATATTTGATTCTTAATTTGATGGATTGGTATCCCGTTTTTGAGAAAGATCAGATGAAACGCCTTGCAATTCTTACCCTCGTAGGAACTAACCACGAGGAAAAGGTGATTCCATTATCCGACCTCATCATCGTCACCGTCGATGACGATGTTTACGAGGGTGTCCTTATTCTCGATTGAACAATCAAAACCTAATGATGATTCTGGCAGAAATTCGCGATCCCCATTTTCGTTTACCCGTAAGTGGATCTTGCAAGATTTTGGTGTGCTTGTATTTATCCGAGGTGAGTTGGATGCACAAATTTCCAGGTTGACTGGTACATTCAACAAGCAAGGACTCGGCCAATTGTGAGTGGTCTGCAACTTAGCCAGTCAGAACGAGGAATACGCGTTGCGGGTAAACAATATATGTTACTTTGAGGTTACGAAGCACCCAAGTATCAGCTAAATGACAAACATTGCTTTGAACCACGTACTCCTCTTGTTCGCAGTGGCCAAGTTGGCTGGCTCCGATGAATGCCAAACAAGCCCTCTCCATCTATGGATGCACTGTGAATCCGGCAAGCATCGATGGTCGACTAGTGAAAACCGTAAGCTGCTGGGAGCCGTTACGGGATATATTGAGTACTCGAGCCTCGCAAATTGCCGATTCATTTGCGAGCAGAATCCTCGCTGTGAGATGTTTCAATACGGAATAGACGACAGGGTAAGGACACCATTATGTTATCAATAGATTTGTCAAAATATCCGAAGTTGCATGCTAAGGCTTTCATTGATTCAACGTGTACTCTAGCTTTTAGTCTATTTTACATTGAAATTGTCGGGAAATCGTTACAAAACTTGAACTTACAAGCGGTTGTTATTGCGCGCATACAGTGACTTGAGAATTGGAACTAATAAGCCTCGTTTACCTGACATACTTCTTACAAACCAGTTGAAAACTTCGTTAGCTGCGTGCCAGTTTTGATCTCATCGCGGTTCATCAGATAAACACTGAGTTTCAAATAACCTCGAGACGTAGTCCGATACGTAGTCTATCGTACCGATGTTATGAAAGCAACAATCTTCCTGTAACAACTTCTGTTGAATTAAATCCTGAAGGAGCTTTGCGGTTGTGCATTAGGTGACCATATTTTATTTGAGAAATTTTCGCATTCAGTCGATCACATCACCAGCCTGTAGGACGGATTCAAAGAACGGGAGGATGTTAAGTGAATAGATAATGTGTGATACTTTTCCAGCTCAGGTAATATCATTTAAAACGCTTTTGACTTGCCACCATTTTGGGCTGGACACATTTTGACCCATTCGTTGAATGCGGCTCATTCTTGCAACACATCAGACATCTGAACAAAGTTGCTTGGATCCGAAAAGCTGAATTGAGACCACCGAATAAAATCTTAGTACCGCTGAAACGAGATATGCAGGTAACACGGTATAGATAGCCAAGAGAAGAATGAAATTGAGGCGCGTGAATTGAGCAGAATACAGTGGAAAATACAAAAATACTGTCGGTTACTAATTAAACCCTAATCTGTTCATTTACGGTCGCAAACCATCATGTTTTGTCACGACGAACGCTGAATATACACTATCCATCATTTTATGCACATTTCGAAAATTTGAGACCAGAGAAATGTTCACAAACTTCATGTATGTGACATTTTGTCGGCTATAAAACCTGACATATCTAATTAGAAAATGTTCCGAGGCATGGAATGACAAGTACACGGCGCATGCCCGTCCGAAAGCATTCTTGCGGCTCACGTACTCAGACGTGTATGCGGTCTTGTGTGCATGGGCTCACCGGAGTATGCTCATCAGCGTCAGGTTGTTGGTTTGTTGCTGAACAAATTCTGACTTCGTCTACATATTGTTAAACCCCAATAGTTTGCACGTTGTTATGTAAATGGCATGGCTCACCAAAACTGGCTGGCTGGCAAAACATGAGACTGTTGCTTGAGAAAGAATATGGGGTCAATCATTGGTGAATTTCGAATTTATAACCCTGAGTATTTGTGGGATTTTGGATGACACGGATCGCTTTGTCCTAAGGATCGATGTACTATTCACTGTGTAGGATTACAGTTACAGTGTATTTCATTTCGTATGTTCTAAATGATTCCATCTCCTCCTCTGAGTCCTCCTTTGCTCTACGCAGACATGCACATTTGGTTGGAAAGGGGCGTCGACTGGGCCTGCGGATGACAATCGAACAAGTTTCATCTACACTTTGGAATGCTGTGGTACGTCTTCATTTTCCTGCAACAAACTTGTATAAAACGTGTCCTACGACACAAATTGTCATAAGTACAGGAAAGGAAACTTGTTCAAGCACTGCTATTTTGGAAGTCCTCTGTGGCGCGCTGCTGAACAAAGTTTTTGCCCGTTCTACTCATTGAAGTGTGCTCAATAACGTCATTAGGTAATATGAGACATAAATGGCTTCCAACAAATTCAAATGGTCAAAGCTCTCCACTCTCAAACAGAAGTCCTTCGGCAATCACGACAATTGCGACGTTCCTCTTAGAATACCGCATGTTAACTCTATCACGTCCAATTATTCGAATTTCACTACAGTTTGGGAATGCACTCTTTGATATCCCACCGAAGAGGAGGTGAATACTGGTGATGGGTTCTGTAGCAGATGTGACTATGTTCACAAGGACCCTTGCATTCTCTCCAGAATTTTTGAGGATGCATTGGTTCTCCCAAACAGCATGATAAACCAGAAACTGCGTTTCAGAGCGTGTATTTATACAATTTACGGTTACTTCGCAGAGAAGACGTTTAATAATTTGCGCACAAACTTGCGTATATCCAAAGTGTTATGCAGCCCATACTTTGCACCGAACTTGATCAATCTGGGCATCAGACATTTGCCAGCTCGGTGAAGGAGGACTGGTTCCTACACCATGACGTAGGGGATGTTGCTGTCTTGAAGGATGGATGAGAAACTCGTTTGGTCTCATCAAGTTACATTGTAAGGAGTGCGGAATAGTGTATTAGTAGCGGGATCTAGACTGTACGAAATTGTGCGGGGTATGTCGGGAGCCGACACATTCCACCTCGATGGCGACAGTCATCTGTACGTTAAACTGAAGTATCCATGTCAGTTTTAGTTCCAGGAACACTAGTTGATCTGCTTCATGAACGATAGTAGCGGATTGTGGGATTCAAGTAATACCGAAATCGGCAGAAGGACTAGCGGTTTTTAGAGGAAATTCAGAAGAATGTGGAAGAATCGCCGTCTGTAGGCGGCTAATTGCTCACGATTTTAGTCAAGTCACCAATATTCGGAGGGACGCGTTGGTTACCGATGCAGACTATCTGCCTGGAGATTCTGACTTTGCATATATGACACTATAAAATAAGAAACAAGTCAATCAAAATCCTACGTGTAAACACCTTGAAACGAAATAGAACGATCGGTTCCGTAATTTGTTTTAAGTTTACCACNGCTCTTGTAATATCAAATATTAGATGCATCTTATGTTAGCGCTTCCTGGGTTACCGCGTTTGTCCTCGGTTGTCCGTGACATTGATGTTCCGGTATTTTCATTTAAACAGTTTGAATTATAAACTCGTTTTCATTTAAATGAAAATCAGTTTGTTCTCCGGCTTAGAATTTCTCTAAAACGGCAACTTGTTTGACACTCACAATGCTGACTTTAACCTGGGTATTTTGGTTGCAGCAAAAGTGTTAAGATTCAGTTTGTTAGCATTGTATGCTTCTTTGTTCTTGACCTTCCCTCTCGAATACGGAAGTTCGTCGGTCCAAGATATTGTTTACAAATTTACAAACCCGTCCACATTCCACATCATCATGCCAATCTTCACTTCAATACTGCTGGTTTCACTCTCGTTTGACTTTGGGTGACATGCTTTATTTTAAATTCAATCAAACAAACATATTTGTTTTCCGCAATCCATGAATTTCTCGTGTACTCATTTCAACCAACGCGCAGTTCAGTCTTCGGTACATGGCTTACAATTCACTTCCATATGCCACTCTGAACCCGTCAGTTTGCCGTATTTTACCATCGTATTTTCTGCTTTAAATGAACTGTCGTTCGCCTCATGTTATTGCCTTTCGCATGTAAATGGAAACGCCATGTTCCTTCTAGTGACTTCCAGAATCCATTCGTTGTTTTCATTCATTAATCGGGTTGGAATGAAAGAAGTGTGCGTGAAGATATTATCTTTGCCATGGTGTCGCAATATCCGATGACAGAATTTTCGCGTCACCAATTTGCTTATCCTGTGACAAAGTTTTACACGCCCGCTGCAATTCGAAACCCACCAACATACCATTATGTTATACTAACTGATTGAAGTATTCCTCACACCACTACCAGCCAATTATCTGATGCGGCAACGGATGACGAATGTCGATTTGTGTGAGAGCAAGCAGTAGACATTGAGGGTGATAGAAAACCGAAAGAAACTTCATCAATTGCGTCCGCACGAAATTGCTTCTTCGCGATGGTTTAGTCAAAGTCATCGAAAAACATCATCGTTGCCAAACAGTTCCGTTGCAGTTGGTTTTATTCTCATACTCCGCCTGAAACTGTCTTCCGCGTCTGAAGATTACCCAAGAATGCACAATGAACTTCTGCTAATAATACAGAGAAGGGCTTTGTGAATGATCGAAATTTAGACCGATTCGTCCATAAAATGGAACCTCTATCAATGGACTCTTTGTGTTGTTATTTAGACAACGTTTGGGGCTGTGTAACGCCCTTCACGGATGTGAGACAGTAAATGTCCTTCCGGAGTTTTCGGATGTAATATGGTGGCATGGCAAACATCACGAATAGTTTTCCCACTCCTCGAAAATAAACAAAACTCAGACTACTCGCCTGTAGTGTTGTCGATTCATAGAATCTTACCGTGGTAGTGAAGTATCGATCAGGAATATTAGGTCAGTATCGCGCACTGGTTCCGTTTCAGCACATTGCGTAATCAAACGGGTACAATTCTCATTGCATATGTTCACAGTGTTGTACGACACGAACCCTTCTCCATTTCAGATCTTCTGCTGAAGTTCATAGTTTGGATTTATTTTGGCCCATTTTTTTGAAAGTTCAGCTTCACACGTGCGTCGTTTTTATTGTCGTGGAGATGATATATCACGATGATCGACAACAAGCATAATATGCGGGTAACTCTTATCATTAAGAGATTCGGTTTTTCAGATACCAAAACGAAATTCGCTGATTTATTTTTTGATGAGACATTGAGTGTCATTTCTATAATACCTGTAGTAATTGGCTACACTGGGAAAATTCCCATTTGAACAGAGGCGTCAATAGCACCCTATGTTTTCAAGCAGTAAAGCACGATGTTGCACCTATCGGGTTGAATTCGGCAGGGCCCTCATGGGGAGACACACTGCTTGATAGTGTTCTCTAAAATCCGCGAGCATCCACATGGGATTCTTGTGCTCTGTCCGAAAAGAACGGGTCAAGCTAGGACAAATTTGGTATATTGAAGTGTGAAAGAACAAAGTGCTTGAGGCGGCGAAATCGGTTTATTATTTGAGGTGCATTGGTGGCAGTCAGTCTTGCGGCCTGTGTTCGCATACGATCTGTCTCCGAATATTTTAAGATAATGTCCGTAATTGCGTTCCAGGTCAATGGACAGTGCAGCAACTGTACGATTTTTCAGGCATTTAGGAAGGTTGATCGCCCATCTTCCAAAGTCATTGAAATTGGAGCAAGCGTCAACTGTAAATTGCATCAAGAATCGAGTGGATTTTGGAACAAATCATCATTGTAAATCCCAGAAACCAGCAGAATTCGCATCTAGTGCAGAGATCGTCCAGAAAATTATTTTCAGAATAGCTTTCAACTTGGTTGTTCATTCGGAATTCCGGCAAATTGGACACGTACACCTCGAACTGATGTTGGTAAAACCATTGGTTGAAGAGATTTATCAGAAGTCGAATCATTGGGAAGATTAACGGTCAGCGCACGTTCGATGAAATAGAATGAGATACAAGAAATATCAATATAGAGGAATGGCAATATGAGGATGTTCCGGTTTCTGGGTAACCGGTGAAAGTGGAACATGCAAACGTGTGGAGGGCGGTACCAGGTCACCCGAGACGACATGCGGCGGGGTGCAGTTATCAGCGAAATTGCCTGGGTCTATGAGGATGTGTTTCTGGGTAACCGGTGAAAGTGGAACATGCAAACGTGTGGAGGGCGGTACCAGGTCACCCGAGACGACATGCGGCGGGCGGGGGTTATCAGCGAAATTGCCTGGGTCTAAAAGTAAAAAAGAATCCAAGTAGCGTTAGATCCAATTGACCACCCAACCCCATCCCCAAACTAATTGTCCCAGCACCCTTGGACGAACAGAGATGAACGAAATCTCTGGACGACCCCAAGAGGTAGTTTCCATTAGGGTGTCCTAGACTGAAGAAGCAGGAACGACTATATCCGGGTTCATCATAAACACGAACCCCCCTTAACCGATCTATCGTAAAGCTTAGTCATCCACACTAATCAACAAATGGGAACATCACACTGAACACCCAGCACTGATCACGTCACTAACCATAAGGAATCTCACGGATTTGTTCCCTGACTGCTTAAGACCCAATCAACCTACTTACTTACTCACTTGGCCTGACAAAGCTTTTGTGTCAAAAGCGAAAAGTTGCGCAGCAATAAATCCACCGATTGTTTACCACACCCCTCTGAAACGATGACCTCCCAATCGGTTCCCAACATTTTACAATTGATTGAAAACATCTACGGAGCATGTGTTCAGAAGCTGTCAAGTGAATGTGTTCGATAGGCAAGATTGGAGGCAAACTGGAAGAACCACCGCATTTTCAACATTAGATGCATGAAGCACAACATAATTCTCAAATCTCTGGTTGTTAAGCCACCAGATGCATCCCCCGCTTCTGCTCGAATTGCTTCTTCAGCGGCCAAGTCGTTCCTCAAACAGAGGATCCATTTAACCACCCAACGTTTAACTGATTTTCGCCACCGCGCATGTCATCTCAACCATGATCTTCAGTCCGCACTCTCGCCTGCTGAATTCGAATTACTAGATACCAAAGCGAAGGAAGTGAAATCAGCTCAAGGCAAACAGTGCAAGGACAGATAAATACGTAAGTTCGAGCAATTGCTTTCTACCACTCGCTGTTCTAGTAACACA
>NW_008751969.1:493901-494513 GCF_000715545.1 Opisthorchis viverrini | reverse complement strand
CGGGATAAGGTGAACGAATTCTTTCAACATCTGAACACATTGGACCCTCACATTAAGTTTAGCATGGAGCTAGAGTCCACATCGGGTACACTAGCTTTCCTTGACTGCATGACACACAAGAGTGGTGGGAAATTAAAAACCACTGTATACCGGAAATCAACAGATAGTGGTGCGGTCTTAGACTACTCCCCTGCACATCCAAAATCAGTATATGCTAGCATAGCCTTAGCGATGTTTAGGAGAGTGGGAGCACTGTGTACACAGGAGGTCCACCGAAGAGCAGCACAATTTGAGGTAAAAAAGCGACTTCAAGATAGCGGATATCTAGTGGGTTTAATTAAGCGGCAACTAAGACGGGTATTGGTGCCAACATCAAGGCCCATCAAGGAGTGGATCGGAACAGCGGTCATTCCATACAAAACAGGGACATCTGAAGTCATTAGAAGGGTACTGTATACGGCTAACCTCAGAGGAGCTTTCCAGAAAGGGAAAACTTTACGCTCGGTGTTGGTGCATTTGAAAGATCGCCTTCCTGTTGATATGACTAGGAACCATTTACACAAGATAAAATGTAACGACTGTACAAAGGTTTATATAGGTCAGACAGCCAGG
>NW_008751969.1:473879-492802 GCF_000715545.1 Opisthorchis viverrini | reverse complement strand
GACAAATCTAGCACGTGAGAAATGTTGGTTGAATCCGCAAAGCTGATTGGACATCATGGGATAAACGCTTAATGCTATAAAGAACCATATACAAACATGGGAATTTCAACTCATGAAATATGGATGGCCACGCGGAGAATCAAGAGTGATCTTCATAAATCGACCAGAAAACAGAGGAAAATTCGAGCATAATGCCGATTAAAAAGCAAAATCCGTTGCATGCATTCCCAATCGCTAAATGCTTTCATGATTATCACAACGAAGGCTAAATATACACTACTCCTATTTTCAATGACTTCATGTCAATTACCCCAACCATTATTGCGAATATGTCCGATCAGAGATGATCTCAGATGCTTTATGTATTTGGCAGTTTGTTCGGGACAATCCTCCATGTATATTCCGTCAGGAAATGTTCCGTGTCATGGGATGATCGTTTCTGGTGCATGACACTCCGAAAGTATTCTTTGAGTTCACGAATTCGGCCGTGTTTGCGATTTTCGGTACATGGACTTACGGGAGTATGCTAACCACCGTGAGGCTGAACGAATTCTGACTTCGTCTACATATAGTTAAGCCTCAATAGTATCCGCGTTGTAATGTAGATATCATGGCTCATCGAAACCAACCAGATGATAAAGCCTGTATTTGTTCCCTGAGAGAGAGCGTGGAGTCGTTGACTGGTGAATCTTGTATGTAATTCATAACCCCGAATATTTGTGGGATTTCGGATGACACGGATCACTTCGTCCTAATAATCGATGCACTATTCCCTGTGTGTGATTTCAGTTGCAGTGGATTTCGTTACGTAGATTCTGAATGATTCCATCTCCTCATCCCTTTGCTCTGCGCAGACTTGCGTATTTGGATGGAAAGGAGCGTCGACTGGGCCTGCGGATGACAATCGAAGAAGTTGGCTCTAAACTTTGGAATGCTGTGATAGGTCTGCTTTTTCACGCAATAAACTTAGACAAAACGTATCCCACGACACCGATGATAATGGCGAAAATGGGAAAGATTATTCCAATCAATATATTAGCCATCTTTGCTTGTTCAAGATCGTGTTCAACAAGCGCAATGTTAGGGAGCCTATCTGATGCTCACCTAAGCATGAGGCTGGCTAGATCTTTTAATTCGAATGTGTTCAATAGCGTCATTATACGACATGAGATTTACGTTGCTTCCAGTAAGGCAAAACGGTTGAAGCTGTCCACTTTCAAACAGAAACCATGCGACCATTACGGCAATTGCGACGTTCCCCTTAGAATGTCGCACGTCCACTCGGTGAACGAGGACTAGCTCCTACGTTGTGCCTGGAGTGATGTCGCATTCTTGAAAAATAACTGGATGCCTTGATTGACCACCTCAAGTTACATTTTGAGTTGTTCATAATTGTGCATTAGTTCCGGAACTTGCAGTGTACGGATGTATCATCTAAGTTTCAATATTGTGCAGAAATTGTGCGGGATATATGGGCACCCGACACATTCCAAATTGATGACCGCCACCAACTGTATGCTAACCTGGAGCATAGGAACTTCTGAGGCGTAAGTCAGGATTTACAAATTCAGATGCCTCTTGCGCACGCCGTCGAAGTAATTGAACTATGTTTGTCTCGCGTATCAATTTGCGTGTATTCAAGACACCGAGGATATTCATTGCAGATGACATCTAATTAGGACGAAGCTCGAGTCCCCAGAAAGCATTTCATTATCGATTGTCGGATCCAAGGAATCCCAAAAGCTCCGGGGAATAATGCTTCTCAGAGGAAATCTAGAATGATGTTCACGAATGTCCGTATGCAGGCTGGTAATTGCTGACAGTTTTAGTCACCTTACCAATATTCAGCCGGGAGCATAATATACCAAGGCATAGCATTTTCCCCAATATTTTCAACGTTCACCCGTTGGTTAGTAGAGTCCTCGTTATTCGAAATAGAAGCATCGCATGAAAAGTTTGTTCTTTAGTTAACCGCTGTTTTGTTAACATCAAATGTAAGCTTTTCCTGATTCAGCCGGTTTTTCCTGGGTTTTCTTTGACATTGATATTTCCGTATTTTCAATCTAAATATTTCATTACCTGACTTGTAATTTCTCTTCATCGATTATACCGTCAGTTTGTTTGGCACTCACAATTCAGACTTCTACTTGAGTATTTCGAATGTGGTAAGCTTCAGTTTGTTAGCAGTGCATGCTTCATTGTTCACAAAACAAAACGCGATTCGTTAACTCAGTTTGTTTGCAGTGCATGCCCCCATGTTCACCAAACAAAACGCGATTCGTTAACCGATCCTCTCGCAAACGGAAATTCATCAATCCGACATGTTCGTTCTGAATTTACAAACTCGTCCTCTTTCTATATCTTCATGCTAATCTTCACTTCAATGCTGCTCGTTCCACTCACTTTTAACTTTGTTTGCGATGTTTTACTTTAACCTCAAACAAAAACATATTTGTTTCCGCAATCCGTGAATTTCTCATCTACTCATTTCAACCAACGCACCTTTCAGTCTTCGATGCATTGCTTGCAATTCACTTCTATATGCCACGTTCCAACCTTCAATTTACCGTAGTTTAACATGGTATTTTCAGCTTTGAATGAATTGTTGAGTGCATCCTGTCGTTACCTTTCACATAAAACTGGAAACGCCACGTTCCATCTAGTGACTTTTGTTGAGTTCAAACATTCATCGGGTTGGATTGAAAGACGTGTGTTTGAATATGTGATCTTTGCCATGGTATGGCAATATCCGATGACAAAATTTCCACTTTACCCATATTAGCATGCTGTGACCAACACTTACACGCCTCCTGCTTTTCGAGAAGCAACAACATACCGTTATGTTATACTACCTGATTAAAGTACTCATGACTCCAATACCAATTGACATCCTGAAGCGGCACCGCACGACGAATGTCAATTTATATGAGGGAAAGAAGTAGACAGTGAGGTGATTTAAAACCGAAAAAAAATTCATCAATTTCGTCCGCACTAAATTTTTCCTTGGCGATCGCGTACCCAAAGTCGTCCGACATCATCGTTGTCGAACAGTTTCTTCGCGGCTGGTTTGATTCTCTTACTCCGCTTGAAGCTCACTTGCACGTCTGAAGATTAGCCTGTAATGCACGATACATATCTGGTAGAGATACAGAGAAGGAGATCAATCGAAAGCCGACAACCGCCTTCGGCCTTTATGGAGCTCATCAGGTAGTGCATTTCAAACAACGTGAATTTTCCGGGGGCTATAATCGGGGGACGAATAATGAGTATCGCCATGATCGACGAAAAGGATAGTGTGTCGGTAACTCATGTCGATGGAAGATGCAGTTCTTCGGACGCCAACACTATTAAATTCGTCGATTTGTTGCTTGAGGAGGCATTGAGTGCCATTCCTATGATGAATGTAGCAATTGGCAACACTAAGAAGATCTCCCACGCTGGGTATAGGAATTCTGGGAGGTTCAAATGGACAAGAATTGGGCTCACTGTAAAACTGGACTGCTAATGCAAATGCCCCCAACAGGGAACTGAGCTATTAGTTTGCATGTCATAGAAGACCGAGTTGTCGGCATAAATTCCTCCCATGGAGATCTGTATGACGTTTGTGTTGGGCACCCAGTTCTTAGACCAACAAGTGATATCTAGTCGGTAGTGGTGATAATTGCAAACATGTATTCTCGGGCTGAAATAACTCAGTAGAGTGAAGAAACTCTCTGGGCCGATGTGAACGTACATTCCCATCTTGAGGACTCCAGGTCTGTGATTGGTTCCACGGTCGCTGGGATATCAAACAATACTGAGCTTACTAGAAATGATCTACGGTCAGAATCGAGCGATTTGGACATCACACGGCAAACAATGGATATTTAAAAAGGATTACCTCACTTTGGTTGGGCGTTCTTTGAGGGTAGATGCTTAGCATTCATACAGCCAACTGAGGTTTACAGGAATGATATTGACGATGATGAAACTTAACGTCTATTATGATCAATGGATTCTGGAAGAGCTCTCATCCACCAAAATCCGTCTTATTTCATTCATATTCGCACCATTGCTGTCTAATAATGAATGATTGGACATATTTGTCCCGCGGACAAACAATGAACCGTTTACGCTCTTTAACGCTAGTGAAAGTAACGTATTGTTTGTGTCACTTAATGTCATCATCAGATACACTCCACGGAATATGTGTGAGCTAGTTCTAAAACCTATAGAAACATCATATACGATTTCCTACATAGATGTCTTTAGTCACAACATGTAACTAATATTAAGGGCTACCGATTTGAATGAAAGTCCCATCACCATATACTCAAGAATATATTTCACGGCATGAAATATATCCTCGCCCAGTACGTAAAAATGCAAGCTTACCGCAGCATTCCAGCCTGTAGACAAGAATTATTCTGTTGTCTTGCGCAGGCACAGTCGACATGCCAACTTCATCGAGTGTGCAGGTCTGTGTGAACCAATGAAATGTGGAGGTGGAAACGGGCAGAACATAAGCAACAAGATCAACTGAAATTGAAATGGAACACAGTGAATAGTACACGAATTCTCAAGACATTCAAATTTCGACAAATGGTTGGGGTGGAAAAGTACGAACAAACACTTCAGTAAAACGCGCAATGTTCTCTCTCAGAAAGCAGCTTCGGGATTTATTATTCAGTCACTTAGAGGGGACCACGTCACCAGTTTTACGGTGTCACAACCTATTGGACGCTAAGTATATGAATACAAAACCTGAATTATTTCAGCAAAATAGTCACAAGTTCTTGGTAGAAAGCTGATTGATATAAGCCTGAGTTACCGAATCGCACATAGGTCAAAACAAATAAATTTTTGGAAGATTTTCGAAGAAATTCGAAAACTGTTTTATTGCTGCCCCAAGTTCTGTAACATTTGAAGATGGATTATTCCTGAGTTAACTCCCTGAACAACAATAAGGTGAAATGTTTCATCTGTTCTGCTGTGTGACGTTTTAAAAATATGTGGATAAAATGTTGGAAAGATGTTGAAAATGGTAACCTGTGTTCACTCAAATTTTACTGTAATGAATCTGAAAAAATTTATGCATTGATAGTCCATATGGTAGATGTGGTTTCAGTCTTCAGTTAGCATAATGTAAATATTCCCGGGTGTTCTTCGGCCGAAATGTGTGGAACACCAAGATTTTATTCATGGTGTGTCTAGCTATCTTTTATGAGCCTGTACGCATAGGCTTATAATCTCATGCTGTTCAGCGCCACGCTCTCACTTCCTGATAGCTGTTTTTCTTTCCTGATAAGACAAGGTTTTAGGACACACCTGACTTTTTGCCAGAATATGCCGAACCCTGTGCGTGGGGTAGAAACTGATCCAGTTTAGTTTGGTAGCGCGGCAAGACGTTTTACAATTGTATTTCTCGGGTTGCAACAACAACTCATAGTATGGATTTACTCAACTAGTCCTCTGAATTGACTCTGTTGGCTAGGGATGTACATAACCAAAAGCGCTCGTCAACGACCGTCATTGAAATGAATTTATTCCGCCAGATTTGCTCATTTGCCTTGTTTTGTAACGATAGACCTGAGCATATTTTCTTGAAATAAGGTGCTATTTCATCTACGAAAATATACGTGCCTCGAAATCTGAGGACAAACTGTTGTTCTAATAGAACACGATATCACTGGAAGCTCCGGAGATATTTGATGGGCCATGAAGAGTGTGTAACTGAGAGTACAAATTTGTACGTTGTGCGTCAAGTAATTGAGGCCAAATGGTTCATTGCTTCACGCATTTGTAAGCGACGAGTGCAGTCACCTCATGAAGCCAATCGGACCTAAGTGGATATACCTTTCTTATTTAACAATGCAGCAACAACTATCCATTCATACAAGAACTCATATCTCGGTTAGAATGTAAGAAAATACCCCACGCCTTGGTGCCATCTTACGCTAACAAGGCAATAATATTAAATTAAGATAAATTAAAACCAATCGCAGTGATTTCACATAATTGAACATAATCCTACTGGAGTTTACCAATTATTTTTCTCATTTACACATTGGCAAAGAAATATGTGCACATTATATTCGTTCCAAAATATTGCTACCACTGATATTTTGATACGAACTTATCAACAATCCAGGGTGCTTTTTAAAAAGCTGAACACCCTGAGAAAACTTTCAGCCAAGAGTAATGGCGTTCTGTTACATCTGGTAAGAGTAGCAAGGCATACTTACCCGAAAATCGAATACGTATTTAATAATCATACAACGGGTTGTTATCTCGCACATCCTTATGCATTGCCAAAGGTCGAAATCTGTAAAAAATCCCACTGGTCCGTCTATCCGTTGACTGGTTTTCACATCCAACCATCGATGTGTGTCGGATTCACAGTGAAGCCAGAAACCCGGGTAATTTGGCTGACATTCATCGCTAGCTGTCGAGTAGGCCACTATTCACAAGAGGAGTAGCACATCATACAAAACAGTGGACACCATAGTGCTGATGCCCGTTCGTCTGAAAACGTTTGAATAATATACATATTATTCACCTGAACCGGGGTTTCTTTGGTCTGATTGGTATACTTGCAGCCCACTTAGAATGGGGGATACGTTGCTTATAGAAAGCACCAATCACCGTATTCGTCACGAAAGAAATCAACCAGAGCAAGCTATTGAGCAACCTAATGTAATAACAAAAAATTGAGGCATCGACGTGTGTTTGTGTAGATAACATGATCGTCAAACCTCGACTACACACTAAAAGCGTATTCAAGCATTTTACAGACTAAATCTTTTTGGTTGACTAAACCTTAGAGTACACAGATAAAGTCGTCAAATCGGTTACGATTATTTTGGCATAAAAAGACATAGAATAGGAACATGAATGGAACAGAAGACATGAAATCCCCAGGAAATATTTCTACTCGCTGACGCTCAAAGCGACAATTGAGGCCAATGTTAGCGTAGTGTTAACCCTTCACCCTATTTGATGAAAAGATCTAATAAATACGCTCCTTCGTTCTGCTAGCTTTTTTGTTCAGCAGCTCCTAAATGTATTGATCAACAGGATATAAAAAAGGGATTATTTTGCCCTGTAGAACCGCCGGGCGGAGAATAGCATCATTGTCATCTCGTTATTTATTCCAAGCAAGCAATGTGCATGTTACCGATGATACACTAATTTGCAAACGAATTTGGTTTTTCGGGAGACTCATCTGGAGCGCGGTTAAAACTCTCGTTTGTGATATTTCCAGGCAGCTAAATGTGCTGCACCATGCCGCCTCATGTTTCAGTCGCTACGGTATTCGAGATATCGCGATTCATGTATATAGTTGTAATGTACTACTCATAAGGTGGCTGAAAATCCGTCAACGTTCCCCAAAAAGGGCGAAACCGGTCGTGTGCTGCCCACAAAATCTCAGCAACCTTATGAGTAATGCATCATAAATATACAATCATCGCGATATCTAGAATATGGTAGCGACTGAAACATGAAGCGGCCTGATGCAGCACATTCAGTTGCCTGGAAAAATCACAGAAGAGAGGTTCAGTTGGATTCCAGTTGAGTCTCTCAAAATACCAAATTAGTTTGCAAATGAGTGTATATTCGCTAAGTAGAACATAAGGTTGACGGAAACCGGGGACTGTGCCTACCTGAGGAGCTCCAAAACGGTCGAAGCCGATCGTGGGCTGTCGACGGACTTTAAGCAACCTTATGAGTAGCACATTATAAATATATAAAGTGCATGTTACTCGGTGACTGAAAGCCTTTTGACACGATCTTCGTAACAAGGGGTAGCTAGTACATCCATTGAATAGATGACAAGTAATGTATACTGTGAGCCTCAAGTAAAGCAAAACCCGTTGTTATTTGTTGAATAACTTTTAGCAACGTTGTACCGCGTAAAAATAGTAACATTTACTTCGTAGATTGATATCTTTCGCCTAGTTTGCAAGTTTTTACAATCGAAATTTCTCACTGGTGCGTTGTGTGGTTTGGAGGAAGGTAACTGCAGAGTCCTATGCTTCACTGGAAGTGGCAAATGCCAAATCGGCAACTAATACATGACAACAAATATAATTCCTTTGGCCAACTTGAGGCAAACGGAGACAGACACAGTCGGTGTTCAGTTCAACTTAAAGAAATTACCAACTCTTTTGAACGAATAGACCTGTCAAGATCGATCATTGATATCTTTAACACAGTACATAAGCATCGAATTGAAATGTTCTTAAGTTGTTCTGGAATGTATGCAATCACCTCAGGTGCCACCCGAATTAGTCAGTCAGTCAGCCAGTTTGCCCTGAGTCTGTTGACACATGTAAGGACGGAGTGGTGCGTACCCAGATTTCTAACAGCTGTATGTTTCATAACCAGTGTTGTTATGATATCCAAACTTCAGTAAGCGGGAAAACTAAAATGCACTTCCATTTTGAGTGGTGAGCGTTCAGTGAATGGGTTTTCGGTACTAAAATTCTAGTGGCACGGTTTCCTTCTCTTCAGACACTGGTGCGTAGTGTGGTTTGAAGGAAGGCAACTGCAGAGTCCCATGCTTCACTAGAAGTGGCAAATGCCAAATCAGCAACTAATACATGACAACAAATATTATTCCTTTGGCTAACTTTAGACAAACGCAGACAAACACAGTTGGTGTTAACTTCAAATTAAAGCAATTACACACTCTTTTGAACGAATAGACCTGTCAAGATCGAATAAATAACGTACGTGCCTGGCAACACTTCCAATATTTTATGAGACCAAAGATGCAATGCTTTACCCAGAATTTTACTTTTTATCAGTCTGTGCACACATCTGTGTTCCCAACCTAACCTAAATACGTTTAGGACGACTACATTGTCTGATCCGACATGGAATGGACAGTCGACGAAAACATTTCCGAACGATTGTTCGGTAGACCTGTCTGGCCCATCGAAAGCTCTCACATTCATCTGCACAAGATTCGATGGGCACAAAGCTGTAAGGAAACTGGTACAGTGCTTTCCGTGCCAATGATTTTAGCCGTACGATATCACGCAAGCACAATCTGAGAGGTCTCATAATTCTAGCGGAATAGAAATACACTTTTCTCAGGAATTTTCGGCAGAAATAGCCCGAAGAATGCCTTAATAAAAGCAATTCCTGTGGTCTGATCTACTTCTTCTAAGATCAGTACTACTGACATTTGAAAACGCAGGACAATCGAAGCATTGTTTTATAATACTGCTGGTTGCCAGTTTAACTGATGGTAACGGTAATTATGCTTATTTTGGCGACTGCCGATACGTTGGTTTCACGTGGCATGACCTATCTAACGTTGCCATTTAACTTGTATGATTAGGTGTCTGTATGTAGCACCACTTAGCATTGGTGAAATCTATTGAACATTTTTGGGCAAGAAAGCTCACTCTGAGACCTTGGCCCGTGAGAAATTTATTTATCTATTTATTACTATTATCATTATTTATCGCCGCATTCACGTGATCCAAAAATCGCATGATGATATTCATCTTTGGCGCACCTTAAATTCTTCGATGAATTCCTGCTCAGATAAATGAGTTTCCACTAAGAATACATCAAGCGTGTGTTTATTTCTAAAAGTTCAGGAAGACTGAATAAGATCTAAAAAATTTTTCGTAATACTGCATTCTCGGCGTTAAGTAAACCAAAATCACTTTTATTTTCTCACCATGAGTTATTCCGCTTCACATCGCATAACTGTGTAAAGCGCTGATACAACAATCATCTAGATGATGGGCCTCAAGAAGAGTGAAACCGGTCGTGGGCTGTCGAATATTTTTCAGCAACCTTGGGAGTATTTTCCTTCATGAAACCTAGCGCTTATTTGAGAATAGAAACTATCCTATTGTTTCACAACAAGGACTACTCTCGAAAATCATATCAAATCATTCATTCAAAGGACGTGATCAATGGCACACATCTGGAGAGTTAAGGAACGAATAGTTTTTTTATAGACAGTAAAAGTGAAGACAACTAGCCACATTATCTCCATAGATCGAGCATATTCCTCTGATGCACCGAATCCAGGTTGCGCTATGCGAAATGTTGGCCCTACCTTTCAGGTGGGACTGGTTACGTTCAATTTTATCTTTTTTGAGTGCTGCTTTCTGTGTGTCCGATCAAGAATACTCTTTACGTGTTTATTGCTAGTTTCTTGCAATTAATTATGGTAGTCGGAGTGACCGGACTATGCTGCTGTTCGGTAAATCGGTTCATGTCTCCTGGTGACCGATAACTTGCATTTTGTGACTACACTGCCTTTGATGACAAATATGCCCAATAAAATTGAAGCATATTGCGTTTTCGTCATGATTTGAATCGTTTGTACAGAGTGGAACCATGGCCATCCCAACCAAACTTGGTGGGACGAGGCAGTTTTCAACTACTACTGACAGGGTAGTTTTGTGGGTGGCGGTAACTGGGGATAACTGGAGACCAGTAGAAAGCCTTCGCTTTCAGCTTCAATAAATTTGACACGACCGACAGGACTCTCGTCGGGGTTACAGAATCAGAACTGCAGTAAACGTGCCGTTTTATTCCACCTTCGTTTGAAGCGCTCATGTTTTATATTGGCACCCCTGTTCTTATGTGTCTGTGCATAGGTATAGAGGCATTCGGCATGAGTTCCTAGTTCGACGTAGCTGCATTTAGTTGAGTTTGACTTGCTCATCTTTGATGCACTGATTAGAAAGTTTGAGTCGTCGGAACTGACAAGTGCGGTTGACTTTGCTCGATGTCTTAAACAACGTCTCACTGGGTGTCTCGGTTTTGTCTGTGAATAGGAACATCATGCTAGCGTCTGAGAATCCATTGCTTGAGCAGCGAGATAATATTTCACTACAAAACCTAACCCGCTTCAGCGGGATATGATGGTGAGATCAGTTTGCACGTCGCTAGACAATTAAACTCCTGTTCAATTAAAAAACTGACCTAATAATATACCGTTTCGATCAAGCCTTATGGTTCGGGATCCGATTTTCCCGGATATTCTTGTAATAGATACCACCAATGAGTTCTATCGATGATGTGAAAAACCCTGCAGAGATTGTGACGCTCTTATGTATTCACTTAGGAACTACAGCTCTATCACTATTCAAAACTCCAATAAACGAAGGAATATACGTCAATTTCGGTCATGGTCCGCGGTTAGCAGGAGCTCGCAACGTGTTTCGTTCAGGTTGGTGTCATATGGAAGGTCTGGAGTAATCTTAAGCTGCCTAGTAATATCGTAATTTGTTTGGTGTTAACCTAATGTTTATCCTGTCCACTAAATCTCACAATTTCCTTGTTTCCGTGCTCACGTCCAACTGTCAAAGACTAAAATTCGAAGTCAAACATGCCCTCAGCTCTTGAAGTCCTCTCGAAGGCTAGACCAGTCCAAATGAACCCTCCCGTCCGAATTGGAGATAAATGAATGTGCACATTGTGAGGTGCCATCATCGTAAGCGAAACTACCACTAGCCTCTACTGGAATACCATTTAGAAAATAAATTCCCTGCAGTTCTCCAGAAAAGGTAGTTAAATAGTGAATCTTGCATTTGCCTTGAAGCCACCTCCTCGACGTTCAATCACCCATGTGCATAACTTACTAGCTGAAAAACTTCGATGTGGTTTCGCGGAACGATGCTGATGAGCGACTTCTGCGAGACAATTGACCTCCACAAAGTTATCAAGTGGCTTTCTTCTCTGGCAAATTCTTTTGTCGTTTTCATAATATGGCCCTTCAACTTGAAAGATGCACGCCAGAGAATTTATGCTATCTTGAAATGCTCGAGGCCTTAGTCCGTCAGCCATTGGTTATTCATATCTAGTCCGCTAGCTTTTAAGTCGGATCTCACCACATGCGAACTTTCAAGTGTTTTGTGTTGATACTGAAAATTCAGAAACTGATGCTGAAGAAAACCCATCGAAAAGTCAAGAAGAATGGCGTCAATAAATGTGTGGAAGTTTGCTGCTATCTAGCCAACCCATGTGGTAAATGGCTTAAAAATCCACCATGAGTTGTTCCCAAATTTTAGCCCAGTGAAATCAGTGTCAAGTTAACATGTGTTCTCGGGATCTGTTTCCGCTATTACAGCAACATTCCTAGTCGTGTGGAAGTTGGCTGTGGTTCACATCATTTTGGAAAGTTTTTGACAACACCGGTTTTTGACGTCAGCCGGGTTGCATGAAACAATCGATTGCAGACCCCTTTGTATCACAGGCATCTAGATTGTTTACGTTGCACAGGTGGAGGAAATATGTTCATAAAAATGTGAGCAATGGCAGGCAGGTAAACGGGTAGCAATGACAAAGACTATATCACATAGGCATCATGAAATGGTCGGTGAAAAGATGCAGTGTTTTTAGGCGTATATTTCAAGAGTACCCTAAAACTTAAAGAAACCCTTGGGGATTCGCAAGCTACCCTGGTTGGAAATTCACTCATCTTAGTACGAAACCTACTGACTGTTAAGTTTATCAGAAGTTGAAGGCTTCAATCAGTCTTTAGCTTAAGTAAAATGGGATGTTTCTACCTCTATCTCTTCTCTGCTCCTACTCTCTGGGCCTAAACGCCCTAGTGTTTTGACGTGAAGTCGCACGCATTCCACACTTGAGCATCCAAAGCAATCTTACTGAAACTCAAATAGATACCTCGGTATTTCAGCGGCACTAAATTTCGCAGTAGTTTTTGGTTAAGAAATCGGAATGAAGGACTGGGTGTAGTACACGCTTGAATATCTGGGTATCACCCTGTTAACACTCAACAGTCCTTTAGAACCAATAGGTAGTTAAACGGCAAAACATATTGATGTAGCAAACATTCCTATAGTTATCCTTTTCCAATGTTCACTTTGGTTGCCCAGATAGTGCTCCCGCATTGCGGTAGAGAATGGACTATTTGGCCTTTGGTTTCCGGTTTCAGTGAATCTATGATCACTTAGGACATCTTTCACTGTTTTGGGAAACCACAAGGTGATTTGAAACCCCTCAGTCGTTCTCTAAACAATAACCTTGGGCTGCAGATCATTCTTCGCTAGGATTGTGCACTCGTCCAGTAGATGGGACGCCAGGATAGGGTGTTCAAAGCCCTGGTGATTTCTCGGTGGGAACATAAATATCATGGCCATCGTCGGGAAGAGTGTTGGAACAAAATATCATATAACTCGGTATCGGCGCAATCAGACTTTTGAGTTCATCGGCCGAAAACATTCACCGTTTATCCAAAATGCGATGTGCTCCATATTTGGTAACTTACGCTTATAGGATGGAGGTTCTCTGATCTGCAAGATGTTTCCTTTTAGATACAACTTGTGTCTCCCAGACGTCACACTATCCGAAAATATGCCAGTAAATGGAATAACATTTACACAACGCAGCTGTAAGCTACAGTAGGCAGTGTTCCTCAATTCTTCTTTCGGGCGTGGGATCTATCATACGATATTTTCTCCCGAAGTTACTTTCTTCATAAGCTAAATTATTACTCTCCCAAAGTGGTCATTTGATTCTCTGTCAAATCAGGAGTAATGCAATCGGGCGACAGAGTGCACCAAGCGCATCGGTCACAACAACTCTTCTTCTCAGTGCTCTTGATGCGTTCTTCGTGATACATTTAATAATTGACCAAAGACTAAGGTGGTTCTGCATCCATTCCTATTTTGTGTGAAACACTCCATCATGAATTGTCAATGCATCAGGTGTCGTGTAAAAAGGGTTACGAGGAAAAGATCTCTGCAACTTCGAAAACTGACTAGTTCGAATTAGAGACAATCTGGTCGTCTTCTCTGGGCAGGTTGATCAATTGAGCTAAAGACATTGAAAAACAGATACCAAAGTAGACAGAGAACTGCAGCAAATTTTCCAAGTATGAACTTGAAACGACTCAGTTGATGGTAGCACCGTAGTTTGATCAAACGAACGCAACTACCGAGTATCAAACACCAACAACAGTTGGTTTGTCACACAGTGACTTCACGTTGTAATTAGCAAGCGTTTGCCTAAGGCCCATGTGAGACTGAATTAATCCAAATGCAATTGCCGATATATTATCCATGGCCCAAATGAATTTCCTCACTAGAAAGGGAATGCATGGTTGGTAGGATAAAGCATATTTCTATGTAGAATATTCCAGTCGTTTAGATGTTCACCTAAATGTGGTCGCTTTTTGAAGTTGAACCAACAGGATGAACCATCCATCATGAAGCCCATTCATCCAGGTTCCGAATAATGGATGTGGGAATACCAGATTGTCGGCACGTAAAATAGCTCTGAATCTAAGAGAATTTCTAGTGATTGATGGCTCAGGCGAAAGTAATCACGATAAGTAGGAATCAAATTGTGGAATTTTATGCGAATATAACGGAAATCTATTTCATTTTGTGCAGAGACCGCACATCCTTTTATTTAACGGACTAAAGTTGCATTGCATACCAATGGATAGCCTACATTTCGTCACCGTTTACTTATTGATAATTTGGTGAGGTAACATATAGTATCGAATTCGCGTAAACATGCAGTTGGGGTCCAACTATAAACCACAAGCAATAATCATTATATAATCACCATGATACTAAGTGAGACACGCTCTATCCATCATTGCACACAACAGCGTGAAACTGATGTCGAGAGATTTTGGCGGTTTGGCGACGAATGAATTACACTAATTGATGGAACTCTCGAAGAATATCAACAAAATATTTCGTAATGTGAAATTTGCCATATTTGCAGAACTAGCATACTGAGCGTCCACATTCGTCATCCTATTTTGGCTGGAATCCCGAGAGGCATTGTACAACCGTCTCACCCTGATTGAGAATCATCAGCATTGCGCATTCCATAAGACTCCATTAGGGGTTTCGAATCCGCCGCCTCGCGATGGTGGAGGAGGACCTCTATCGTTGGACCATAGCGGTTGATCAGCAGTGTGATTTGGTGGTCCTTCGAGAGAACCTCATTCATTCTTCAGTAGCTGTGCCAACAGCGCATCTCGAATGGTGACTTCTGAGATGGATGATTCACTTATCGAGTGATTTGCATTCTCCCTAGGAAACTTGAATCTCGTTGGAACCTTATGCGAAGTGTTTTACGATTCGCACCCACAATTTTAAGTACCATCTTAACATTTTCCACTCAATGGTTTCGGACCGAAATCAATGCGCTGAGAGTTTATCATTTAATCTTCCACAGGATTAAATCCACCCTAGGGGATTTTCAATAATCCGTTAGAAAATTCTTCAGAACGGCATTCATGGGTGCGCAAATTTAAAATCTTTTAAAGGTGACACAACTGCCCCTGAGTGAGCTTATTGCAGAGATTCCTCCAGGTGTTGGGCACCTACTCATTTGGATTTGAACTGCTTCAGCTGAATCAGCCATATCACAAGTACAATAGTGGAGAGTCAGGCCACTGCGTATATGGCATATTTGGCGCAAATCATTTGTGGTACACCACCACCTCTTTTGTCCTAGCAAACAGCCACAATGTGACTGCTTTACAAAATGAAACAAGGGACATCCTAAAACACGGACGGATGGACCTATTCTAACCAACTGAGGGTATTCCATTCATTCTTGCGACAAATCTAGCACGTGAGAAATGTCGATTGAATCCGCAAAGCTGATTGGACATCATGTGATAAACGTTCAGCGCTATAAAGAACCATATACAAACTTGGGAATTTCAACTCAGGAAATATGGATGGCCACGAGGAGAATGAAGAGTGATCTTCGTAAGTCGACCAGAAAAAAGCGGAAAATTCGAGAATAATGCGGATTAAAAAACAAGATCTGGTGTATGCATTTGCGATAGCTAAATGATTTCATGATTATCACAACGAAAGCTGAATAAACACTACTCATATTTTCAATAATTTCATGTTACTTACCCCAACCATTATTGCGAATATAACAGATCAGAGAAGAGTTCAAATACTTCATGTGTTTGGCAGTTTGTTCGGGACCATCCTCCATATACATTCCATCAGAAAATGTTCCGTGGCATAGGATGACCGTTTCCGGTGCATGACACTCCGAAAGCATTCCGGGAGTTCACTTATTCGACCGTGTTTGCGATTTTCGTTACATGGACATACGGGAGTATGCTAACCACCGTGGGGCTGAACGAAATCTGACTTGGTCTACATATGATTAAGCCTTAATAGCATCCGCGTTGTAATGTAGATATCATGCCTCATCGAAACCAACCAGCTGGCGAAGCCTGTATTTGTTTCCTGAAAGAGAGCATGGAGTCGTTCACTGGAGACTCTTGTATGTAATTTATAATTGGCAACTCGCATCACTAAGGTGATATGCACTTGAGAAGAGGCGTAAATGGCAACTTACACTTTGCTGCGGGAAGCAAAGCACGGTGTTGCATCCACGATTGTGAGTTATTCACTTATTGTGTTTGACGCCGCAGAGCATGTGGTCATCTTTTTACTTGAGAGAAATGTGTAACTCAAACAAGAAAATTTTATCAGAATCCCGTTTAACTAACCTCAATATTCTTCAGTTGCTTTGCTGATGTGCTGAAAAAGAGTTGAAATGCTGAGCNAAATGCAATTGCCGATATATTATCCATGGTACAAATGCATTTCTTCACTAGAAAAGGAATGCGTGTTTGGTAGGATAAAGGATGTTTCCATGTAGAATATTCCAGTCATCTGAGATGTTCCCCTAAATGTGAGTTGCTCGCTTTTTGTAAGTTCGACCAACAGGATGAACCATCCATCATGAAGCCCATTCATCCAGTTTCCGAATAATGGATGTGGGAATACCACATGGTCGACACGTAAAATAGCTCTGAATCTAAGAGGATTTCTAGTGATTGATGGCTCAGGCGAAAGTAGGAAACAGATTGTGGAATTTTATGCGAATATAACGAAAACCTATTTCATTTTGTGCAGAGACTGCACATCCTTTCATTTAACGAACTAAGGGTGCATTGCGTAACAATGGACAGCCTACATTTCGTCACCGTTTACTTATTGAAAATTTGGTGAGGTAACATATAGTATCGAATTCGCGTAAACAGGCAGTTGGGGTCCAACTATAAACCACAAGCAATAATCATTATATAATCACCATGATACTAAGTGAGACACGCTCTATCCATCATTGCACACAACAGCGTGAAACTGATGTCGATAGATTTTGGCGGTTTGGCGACGAATGAATTACACTAATTGATGGAACTCTCGAAGAATATCAACAAAATATTTCGTAATGTGAAATTTGCCATATTTGCAGAACTAGCATACTGAGCGTCCACATTCGTCATCCTATTTTGGCTGGAGTCCCGAGAGGCATTGTACAACCGTCTCACCCCGTCTGATCAAAAGTGCGCATTCCATAATACTCCATTGGGGGTTTCGAATCCGCCGCCTCGCGATGGTGGAGGAGGACCTCTATCGTTGGACCATAGCGGTTGATCAGCAGTGTGATTTGGTGGTCCTTCGAGAGAACCTCATTCATTCTTCACCAGCTGTGCCAACAGCGCATCTCGAATGGTGACTTCTGAGATGGATGATTCACTTATCGAGTGACTTGCATTCTCCCTAGGAAACTTGAATCTCGTTGGAACCTTATGCGAAGTGTTTTACGATTCGCACCCACAATTTTAAGTACCATCTTAACATTTTCCACTCAATGGTTTCGGACCGAAATCAATGCGCTGAGAGTTTATCATTTAATCTTCCACAGGATTAAATCCACCCTAGGGGATTTTCAATAATCCGTTAGAAAATTCTTCAGAACGGCATTCATGGGTGCGCAAATTTAAAATCTTTTAAAGGTGACACAACTGCCCCTGAGTGAGCTTATTGCAGAGATTCCTCCAGGTGTTGGGCACCTACTCATTTGGATTTGAACTGCTTCAGCTGAATCAGCCATATCACAAGTACAATAGTGGAGAGTCAGGCCACTGCGTATATGGCATATTCGGCGCAAATCATTTGTGGTACACCACCACTTTTGTCCTTGCAAACAGCCAAAATGTGACAGCTTTACAAAATGAAACAAGGGACATCCTAAAACACGGACGGACGGACCTATTCTAAACAACTGAGGGTATTCCATTCATTCTTGCGACAAATCTAGCACGTGAGAAATGTCGATTGAATCCGCAAAGCTGATTGGACATCATGTGATAAACGTTCAGCGCTATAAAGAACCATATACAAACTTGGGAATTTCAACTCAGGAAATATGGATGGCCACGAGGAGAATGAAGAGTGATCTTCGTAAGTCGACCAGAAAAAAGCGGAAAATTCGAGAATAATGCGGATTAAAAACAAGATCTGGTGTATGCATTTGCGATAGCTAAATGATTTCATGATTATCACAACGAAAGCTGAATAAACACTACTCATATTTTCAATAATTTCATGTTACTTACCCCAACCATTATTGCGAATATAACAGATCAGAGAAGAGTTCAAATACTTCATGTGTTTGGCAGTTTGTTCAGGACCATCCTCCATATATATTCCACCAGAAAATGTTCCGAGGCATAGGATGACCGTTTCCGGTGCATGACACTCCGAAAGCATTCCGGGAGTTCAAGTATTCGGCCGTGTTTGCGATTTTCGTTACATGGACATACGGGAGTATGTTAACCACCGTGAGGCTGAACGAAATCTGACTTGGTCTACATATGGTTAAGCCTTAATAGCATCCGCGTTGTAATGTAGATATCATGCCTCATCGAAACCAACCAGCTGGCGAAGCCTGTATTTGTTTCCTGAGAGAGAGCATGGAGTCGTTCACTGGTGACTCTTGTATGTAATTTATAATTGGCAACTCGCATCACTAAGCTGATATGCACTTGAGCAGAGGCGAAAATGGCACCTTACACTTTGCTGCGGGAAGCAAAGCACGGTGTTGCATCCACGATTGTGAGTTATTCACTTATTGTGTTTGACGCCGCAGAGCATGTG
>NW_008751969.1:462832-473137 GCF_000715545.1 Opisthorchis viverrini | reverse complement strand
CTTTTTAAAAGGGGAAAAATTATAATGTTTCAACCGACTCCTATCTTTCTTCCAGTGAGCGAATGGATGAATCTCCTCCAGGTGTTGGGCAGCTGTTCATTTGGATTTGAACTGCTTCAGCTGAAGCATACATATCACAACGGCAACAGTGGAGAGTCAGGCCGCTGCGTATGTGGCATATTTAGCGCACATCATTTGTGGTACGCTACCAACGTTTTGTTCTTGCAAACAATCAAAAGTTACTGATTTACTGAATGAAACAAGGGATATTCTTAAACCTGTAAGGAAATTCACATATCCAATAATCAAATCTCACGTATTCGCACATCAACAAAGTAGAATGCCTAACAGATATGGCAGCCGTTTTCAAAGAAATTCGGTCGGGTTCCGTTTCGTGCACACGTAAATACCAGTAATTTACAAAACGTGTTAGCTATTCGGAAACACTGATATGCGATCGCAGTTGCCGAGATTATTGAGGATATCTTGACGTTCGCTCGCAACTCCTATTTCGACCGGAAGGTTTAGACATTTGTTCGCTATTTGCATTTATCTATTATGTCCAGGTGTCCTTAGCTGGATTGGATTATGCGTAAATTTTCATGAGCTGGGATGTGAAAACACAGGTTACCGTTGAACAGTATACCCGCGAACAGTGGACAAAAGTAGCTGACAGCATTAGAATAATATTTCGGGAGAATGTCGGTAGGTCAGGTGGCGTAGATGGTCGTTGGTTCGTTCGCTCAGCTGGTTGTCAGCTGATATTTGACAGTCGAAATGGCGCAGCAAATTTTCACAAATGAATCTACTGCCAAGATTATCGAAAACATTTCCATGGCGGTCAACCTGGTTGGACCTGTTTGAGGCTCAAAAATCAAGTGCGTGCTCGAGGTTTCCAAAACTATATACCACTCATGCCACAAGTTTCATTTGATTCATAACGGACTTGGCCAAGTTTCGGGTGAGGCTGCAAGATTGTCCATACATGAGTGCGTACGTCAGGTTCCATGTGATCTGGCTTCACGTGAAACACACTGTTGATGAAATCTCTGGAATGGCGCTTACCTGCTGAGACCCAAGATGAACAAAACCTTCCGCTGGCTGTCAAATAGAGGGTTTCCCAGCATGATAACAATGGAATGTGATTCGACAAATTGTCATGAACAAGTAAATCCAGACATTTATCGCAAACTATTATTTTATTATATCACACTGCTTCACATTTCCGTCATCTGTAAAAACGCCACATCAACCAACATTTAAATGCAATGTTCCAATTGTCTTCTTATTCCAAGCAGAACGATTATTGAATATATCAGCGGAAGAAATTGCAAGCCGACGCCTTGTAAATCACTTGTGCGTCGAATAAAATAAGTAAGTTTCCTCACTGCTTACTTTACATTGAATGTTTGGTATATGGGTTGTTACATCACAAAAACGGGCTTATACATCCATCAATCAGCGACTAGGTCCATGGATTTTACAAAATCTTACATCTAGCAGCTCTTTCGTGGGAGTTCGTGCTGGAGTTCCCGGCGTGGTCTCAGAGCATCCGTCAAACTGTCACTCCGAAATGGCATTTGTCGTTGTGCTCACCACGGCATATTTCGTAATACGGTTTGACCCTATTCTGTTGACACACTGGATCAAGGTATAAGATGCGTCGCATTTAGTGGACAGAAAACCGGATCAACTAATGAACTTTGATGCTTAATTTGGTGGATTGGTATCCGTTTTCGAGCTGGCTGGCTGGCTCCGGTGAATGCCAAACGTGTCCTCTACATTTATGGATGCACTGTGAATCCGGCAACTATCGAATTTCTACTAGTACCTTAAGCTACATTTATGGATGCACTGTGAATCCGGCAACTATCGAATTTCTACTAGTGAACACCTTAAGCTGATGGGAGATACTAGAGGACATAGTGGGTACCCAAACCTCTCAGCTTGCCAAATCACGTGCGAGGAGACTCATGGCTGTGTGACTTTTGAATACGGAATGGACGATGAGGTGAGCACACCATTATGTTATCAATAGATTTGTCAAAATTTCCGAAGTTGCGTCGAAAAAGCATGTTGAGGCTTTTATTGATTCAAGGTGTACTCTAGAGTTTAGTCTATTTAACCTTGAAATTGTCGGGAAATCGTTGCAGAACTTGACCTCACAAGCGGTTGTTATTGCGCGCATACAGTGATTTGAGAAATAGAACCAATCAGCCTCCTTTACTTGACATACTTCTCACAAACCAGTTGGAAACTCCATTAGATTGTGCCAGTTTTGCTCTCATCATGGCTCATCAGATAAACACTGAGTTTCAAATAGCTTCGAAACGTAGTCCGATATGTAGACTATCATACCGGGGTTATGAAAGAAACAATCTTCCTGCAACAACTTCCGTTGCATTACATCCTGAAGGAGTTTTCCGGTTGTGAATTAGGTAACAAAATTTTATTGGATATATGTTGGCACTCGATCGATCACATCACCAGTCTCTAGTACGGATTCAAAGAACGGGAGGATGTTAAGTGAATAGATAATTTGTGATAATTTTTCAGCTCAGGCAATATCATTCAAAACGCTTTTGACCTGCCACCATTTTAGGATGGACACATTTTGACCCATTCATTGAATGCGACTCATTCTTGCAACAAATCAGGCAGTGAAAAACGTTGCTTGGAGCAGAAAAGCTTGATTGAGACCACAGCATGAAATCTTAGTACCGCTGAAGCGAGATGTGCAGGTATAACGGTATGAATAGCCAAGAGAAGGATGAAATTGACGCGCGTGAATTGAGCAGAAAACAGTGGAAAATTCAAAAACAATGTCGAATACTATCTAAAGCCTAACCTGTGCATTTTCGGTCCTAAACCTTCACTGTTTATCACGACGAGCGCTAAATGCACACTAGTTGTTGGTATGCTGCTGAACCTATTCTGGCTTCGTCTACCTATTGCTAAGCCCCAATAGTATGCACGTTGTTGTGCAAATGGCATGGATCACCGAAAGCAGGTGGCTGTCAAAACATGAAACTGTTGCTTGAGGAAGAACATGGGGTCATTCACTGGCGAATTTCGTATGTAATTTATAACCCCGAATATTTGTCGGATTTTGGATGACACGGATCGCTTTTTCCTAATATTGGATGTATTGTTCACTGAGTGGGACTTCAGTTACGGTGGATTCCATTACGTATGTTCTGAATGATTCCATCTCCTCCTCTGATTCCTCCTTCGCTCTACGCAGACTTGCCTTTATGGTGGGAAAGGGACGTGGACTGTGCCTGTGGATGACAGCCGAAGAACTTGCCTCTACACTCTGGAATGCTGCGGTACGTCTACACTTTCACGCAACAAACTTGTGTAAAACGTGTCCTACCACACAGATTGCCATAAGTACAGGAAATGAGAGTTTAGCTTCAGACCGCGTTCAAGGACTGCTATTTTGGAAATGCTGTGTGGCGCGCTGCTAAACATAAGTTTGGCCAGTTCTATTCATTGAAGTGTGCTCAATAACGTCATTGGATAACATACGGGAGGTGCGTTTTCACCCATAAAGTAAAAGGGTTGAAGCCGTTCGCCTCCGAACCGAAGCGATGTGACAATTACGACAATAGGGACGTTCCGCTTAGAATATCGCATGTTCGCCCTATGTCGTCCAAGGCAATCAAATTCCACCACAGTTGGGGTTTTCCTGGGGGGATTCACTACCTGATCTTCCAGGGAAAATGGCGCGAATATAAGTGATGGTTCCATTTACGAGGTAACTATGCTCACACGGCCCTTTGGATTATCTCCAAAATGTTGAGTTTGCACTAGTTCTCCCAACAAGCGGAATAAGCAAGAAACTGGGTTTACGAACAGTCCGGAAAGACGTTCCCTCATACAATCTACGGAGGCCTTACGCAGCAGAAGCGTATCGAGGCTTCACGCAAATTCTCGCATATCAAATTTGTCCAACAGCTCATACGTTGCTCGGAAGCAAAATACTTCGTCAATCTGGGCACAAGACATTTACCACTTCGCATGCCCCGGACACATTCCACAACTTGAGATAATGTCCATGTCAGTGGTTAGCGAATCCTAATTCAATGTTGCATGCCCCAGACAACTGTTCCAGCGTCGACGACTTCATCTGCTTTGTGGGTGTGAACGTTGATCCTAAAGCAAGCTCAGTGAACGTGGACTGGTTCCTACGACAGTGACCGAAGTGATGTTGTCGTTTTGAGATATAGCCGAGAGCCTCGTTCGGCCCCCTCAGATGACATTTTTAGGTGCCCAGATCAGTGCATTAGCTGCAGGATTTAAACTGTACGAATGTAGCCTGTCAGTCACATTCATGCGGGGTGTGAGGGAAGCCGATACATTCCACCTTGACGGGGAAAATCATCTGTGTGTATCCATGTAATATTTAGTTCCAGGAACACTAGTTGAGCTGTTTCATGAACGAAAGTAATGGATCGTCGGATTCGAGCAATAACACAATCGTTGTAAGGGAACTTCAAATTAATATGGAAGAATCGTCGCAATAGGCGGCTAATTGCTTGGGGTTTTAGTGAACTCACCGGTATTCGGAGGGGAGCATATGTTACCTAGGCTGAGTATCTGTCTGAAAATTCTAAACTTGCCTATTTGACACTATAAAATAACAAATTTCGTGAAACGGTTCAAATAAAATCCTACCTAGATACACCCCAAATCGAAATAGAAATATATTTTCCATGAGTTGTTTTCAGCTTACCGCTTGTAAACCGCACTTTTAACACCAAATATTAGATGCATCATATATTGGAATTTCCTGAGTACCATTTTCATCCTCGGCTCTCTGTGCCGTTGATTGTTCGGCATTTTCGAACTAAACAGTTTGAATTATGAACCCGTATTTATTCAAACAAACTTCACTTTATTCCCTGACTTAGAATTTTTCCTCACTGCTTATGCGGTCAAATTATTTGACACACATTTTCAATTTGTACTTGAGTATTTTGGTTGCGGCAAATGTGGTATGGTTCAGTTTGTTAGCAATGCATGCTTCCTTGTTCACGAAACAAAATGTTGTTCGCTACCCGTTCCTCTCGAATACGGAAACTCATCAGTCCGAGATATCCGTTCTGAATTTACAAACTAGTCCACATTCCATATCATCATGCTAATCGTCACTTCAATGCTGCTCATTCCACTCACATTTACTTTTGTGTGACATGTTCTGTTTTAACCTCAAACAAACAAACAGACATTTCTTTTCCGCAATTCGTGAATTTCTCATGTACTCATTTCAACCAACGCGCATTTCAGTCTCCGGCACATGGCTTACAATTCACTTCCATATGCCACTTTCAAATCTTCAATTTGCCGTATTTTACCATTGTATTTTCAGCTTTAAATGAACTGTCAAGTGCATCCAGTCATTGCCTTTCACATGTAAATGAAAACACCAGGTTCCATCTAGTGACTGTTGTTGTTTTCGTTCATTCATCGGGTTGGATTGAAAGACGTGTGGTTGAAGATATGATCTTTGCCATGGTATGGCAATATCCGATGACAAAAGTTCCACTTTACCAATATGATCATGCTGTGGCAAATTTTTACACATCTCCTGTTATTCGAAAAGCAATAACATACTTTTATGTTATACTAACTGATTGGAGTATTCCTCATACTAATACCAGTCGATAATCTGAAGCGGCACCCGACGACGAATGTCAATTTACATGAGAGCAAGCAGTAGACGTTGAGCGTGATAGAAAACCGAAAGAAAATTCATCAATTTCGTCTGCATTAACTTCCTCCTTGGCGACCGTGTACTCAAAGTCGTCCGAAAACATCACCGTTGTCGAACAATTTCTTTTCGGCTGGTTTTATTCTCTTACTCACTTGGAACTCTCTTGCGAGTCTGAAGATTACCCAATAATGCACGATACATATCTGGTAAAGATACAGAGAAGGAAATCCATCGACAGCCCACAACCGACTTCGCCCTTTCTGGGGCTCATCAGGTAGTACATTCAAAGATATACATATCTCGCGATATCTCGAATTTCGTAGCGACACAAATATGAGGTGGCGTGGTGCGGCACATTCAGTTGCCTGCAAATAGCACAAACGAGAGATTCAGCTGGGTTCCACGTGAGTCTCTCGGAAAACCAAATTAGTTTACAAATGACTGTATATTCGCTACTAACGAGAAGGACTTTATGAATGATCGAAATTTAGACGGATTCACTCGAAAATATACGCCAAATATCAATTGATTCCTTGTGTTGCTGTTTCGACAGCGTCTACGACCGTCTAACGCTCTACACGAATGTGAGATCCATAGATTTGGATGTAAGAGTGTGGTAAGCAACACTGCAAAAATATTTTTCCTTTCCCGAAAATCATCAAAACTCAGGCTACTAGATAGAATTGATATCGTTTCACAGTATTTTCGCGACTTAGTTTGGTATGGATCAGGAATAATAGGTCAATACTGCGCATTGATTCTGATTTAGTTCATTACGTAAACAAATGGGTGCAATTCTCCTTTCATATGTTCACGGTGTTGCACGGCACCAAACATATTTCATTTCAGATCTGCTGCTGAAGTTCTCAGCTGAAAACATTTGGGCCTATTTTTGTGAACGTTCACCTTCACACGTGCCTCGTTTTCATTGTGGTGGAAATGATATCTCACGATGATCGACAACAAGCATAATATGCGGTTAACTCTTGTCACTAGGAGATTTAGCCTTTCAGATGCCAATACTAAATTCAGTGTTTTTTACGAGACCGTGAGTGTCATTTCCACGATAACTGTAGAAATTGGCCACACTGGGAAAATTCCCATTTGAACAGAGGCGTCAATGGCACCCTATGTTTTGCAGCAGTAAGTAAAACACGAATTTGCACCTATCGGGTTGAATGCGGCAGGGCGTTATTTGGGAGGAACACTGCATTAGTAATGCTTGACTGTGTTCTCTGAATTTCGTCCAAAATCTACGAGCATCCTCAAGGATTCTTGCGCTCTGCTCGAAAAGAACGGGTGCAGCCAGGACAAACTTGATATAATAAACTGTGAAAGAACAAAGTACTTGAGGTGGCGAAATCTGTTTACTATTTGAGGTGCATTCGTGGCAGTCAGTCTTGCGGCCTGTGTTCGCATACGATCTGTCTCCGAATATTTTAAGATAATGTCCGTAATTGCGGTCCAGGTCAATGGACAGTGAAGTAACTGTACGACTTTTCAGGCATTTGGGAAGGCTGATTGCCCATCTTCCATAGTCAATGAATTCGGAACAAGCATCAACGGAAAATGTACCAATAATCGGAAACATTCGTTGAGAAAATCGTCGCTGTAAATCCTACAACCAATCAGTACACCTACTTTTGTACGTCGCGCCATGATTGCAGTCTCGTACACAACTCGCACACAACGAAATCATTGCCCACACATCTCACAATACGGTTTCATGAGACGCAAATTGTAACCTGAAACACGACATGCTGTGATAATTAAGGGGAGTGGTACATCCGTTTTATTGAAGAGATTTATGAGAAGCCAGATCAAGAGAGAGAATACTTTTGGGCACATATTTGTTACACACGACTGGCCAAATTGAAGGAATTTGGATATGTTGATGTTTTTTAGAGACTTGTGCAAATTCCTGGAGTTTGGTCGATCGAGTGTGTGCTCCTTGTGCACACGTTAACTTACCGGGTGGAGCAACTGATAAAGCGCGTGAGATCTTGCTTTTGGGTAACCGTTGAAGGTAGAACTTTGACGGTTATTTTAGAGCTGTATATTTTGTGTTTTCTTCCGACTAGAATGTTGCCTATTCTGCATTTCTTTCAATTTTTTGCATTCCTCACCATCGCCAATAACTCAGTCGTTTTTGAGTTTATCATTTTGGTGAAATCACGAGATTCCATCAGACATATGCCATACTCGGACCCAAATTGACCGGACACCCGGGACCAGAGACTCAAGTGGTTTCAGTTGCATCCATCGAAGAAAGGGGCGCATTTCCGATGTGGTTTTCAGGCCGTAATTAACGGGTCTCATACACTGAATGGCCCGCTCCACTTATTCCTCTTGGTTGTGTTCTGTGGTAAGCAATCCAAATTTCTTTAGTTGACGAAGACTGATAATCACTTTTTTGTACGTGTACGTAGGAACGGATTGTACCAACCATGGTTCCGCGTACGCGGTCTTCTCCCTGGCTTCAAATACATATGCTACTTTCTATCTGATAAATGGTAGAAGCAAACGTGAAACCTGTGCCGAATAATCCGGGAGTTTTACGGTTCCACCAAATAAACATTTGTTGATACATAGTTCAAATTGCGTAACCAGAAATTCTGGTGGCACATATAGTCTTAATTTGCAAGTATCAAATAAAATGGTTTGGGATTATCTACCTGTGTCCTTTCAATGTGTCAACAGGGTAGGACCAAGAATCAGGCATCACTACGTGGCGTAGAGGAAATAATGAAAGCATGGCTCAGGCAATCCAAAATCAAATGATTTGCGCTTGAGATGTTCTTCTGAGTTGACGCGCTGATTGCTGGTTTGGTCGTGATTGTCGCTGTTCGTTTCTGGATACGTAGTTTAGGGATTCGGTAGTGATTTATCCGACCTCCATGCCGTAATGATGGAATTTCATGAAGTTGCTCACAGGTGAGTGGAAGTGCAATATCCACATTAATGTGACATCCTCAAGTGGGCGGCATGTTTGATGGAGCCATCCGAAGGGGGCTTCACAATCCAATTAAATCGTCAATTAATTTTTTAACCGCCTTGCCTGTTAAAAGAGGAGCGTTTGCATCGAAAATACAGGTGAACGTGATCTGAGAGCAAAGTCCATTTGGTGCGATATGCTCCGTTGCGTTGTGAGTCCCTTCAGAGAGGAATCCTCTATGGAGCTCTCGCAGGCTGAGTTCCAATTCCTGTCCTTAATTTCAAGTGCCAACTCAACATTTCTCACACATCAGCTTCGAACCAAAGTCAATTCGTTGAGCGTTTCTCATCTAAACTTCCCCAAATTTTATTCCGACTCAGTGGATTTTGTTCAATCTGTTGCAAGAGGCAAACAGGTTTTAAAGGCGGATAGAATAAAACTGTTCTAAACGTCTCACAACTATCCCTAAGTGAGCGAGTGACTGAGATTCCTCCAGGTGTTGGGCAACTGGTCAGTTGGATTTAAACTGCTTCAGCTAAGGAATTCATATCCCAGTAGTGAAGGGTGAGGCTGCCGCGTATGGCCTACTTGGCGCTCAACACTTGTGGAGACTACTGTCACTTGTATTCATGCAAAGAGTCACAGTGTGACTGATCTACAAAATGAACCAAGCGACAAGCAACGCCTTGTAAGGGATTTCATATGACCCATAATAAAAAATCTCACGTTTTCGCACAACAACGAAAGTGAATGTCCAACAGATATCGCACTCGGTAGGGTTCCGTTTGGGCACATATAAATATGTGTGAGTCGCAAAACCTGTTAACCATCAGGCTAACACTGATGTCACATTGGGTGAGAATATTAGGATATTCTTCAATTTTAAATTATATGTATGGTGCTTGTGAATCCATATGTGTTGGGTTGCACTTTTGCGCTTGCAATTCGTTTTTCGACCGGAAGCTTTACACATTAGTTCGCCACTTCTTTTGATCTAATGAGTCCAAGAAGGTGTAATTTCGACTTGATTGTGCTTGAATTTTCACGAGCTTGGGTGGGTATCATCATCGTCATCATTATCAGCTGTAATAACCGCGTACTGGTCGTACACTGGTTGGAGCTGCCACAGTTTCGTTCACCGATGATTGGGGGGTAAGTAGCTGCGCATTGCACGCGCGAGCTGGTAAATTGGTGCATAAATCCAGCACTGTCAGTGAGTTGTCAAGCGGGGGGGTGGAAAAGAAGCTATGCATTGAAGGCAATAGCTTGGATGCACGAGCGCCACTGAGGGCGCGACTGGGCCATGTCTGATAATGTCTCTAGCCATTGATGTGGCCCGTCTCGGGGTCCCCATCCAGGAAGACGGCAGTGACCAGCGCAGCTGAGTTTGCTGGTAATGGCCTTCATACTTCGCTGCCAAGTCATTGTTTGACCGCCTCTGGCTCTCTTCCACCCTTCACATGGTTCGGCGAAAAGAGCCCTTCGTGGGAGCCGGTCGACTGGCATACGCAGCACGTAGCTAAGCCAGCGCAACCTGTGCAGTGTGATCAGGTCATCTATCGAGGATGAGTTATTTCTCCCGAATACCATTCGACGTACTTCAGAATTGCTGATCCGGTGTTCCCACCAGATTCGGGCAATGCTCCGAAGA
>NW_008751969.1:424014-459681 GCF_000715545.1 Opisthorchis viverrini | reverse complement strand
TGCCTTTACACTCCTGTCGCAGAGGACAGTACGACTTTACCCCCAGACCGCCTCGTAGCACGATTACTCGTAGTACGGGGTCTCGCTGCTCTTGGTCTGGCTGCTCCCCTTTGGCCTTCCTGGCATGGTTGCACCTTGTGGAACGAAGTTCCAGCCAGTGTAGCCCGCAGGATCATTGCAGCACTGAAGCCCGACCACCACGTCAAGGTGGCAGCTTTAGGTCGGGAAAATCAGAGTATACCCTCGTACGGTCAGCTGACATCGAGAGAATGTTGGTTGAGGAGAATGTCGCCAGGTCTGGTGGTATAAATAGTCATTGGTTTATTCGCTCAGCCAGTCTTCATCTGATATTCAATATTCGAACTAGCCCAGTATATTTTCATAAACGAATCTACTAGCAAGATTGCTGTGAACATTTCGACAGCCCGTGACAGGTTCTGATCACTTTGGGGGCCAACAAATAAATGTGTGCCCAAGTTTTTTTCAAAACCCATATGCCCTACGTGACACCAAGTTCCATTTGAATCATGTCAAACACGAAGATCTCGGTCATGTTTCGTGTGAGGTTTCGGGTTTCATGAGATCTGCACTCAAGTGGATCATACTGTTGATGGAATCTCGGGAACTGCGCCTACCTGATGACCCTGAAAGTTAATAAAACTGTTCGTTGGTTGTCGAAGAGAGAGATTCCCAGCACGACGATAAAATGATCACCATCAAAACTGTCACGCGCAAATCGAACCAGACATGTTCTGCAAAATAATATTTTCTAATATCACACTGCTACAACTGGTCGTCATGTGTAAAAATGCTTTCTACAGCAGGATTTAAATGCAATGTTTCAGTTGTCTTGCTATTCAAAATAGAAAGATTATTGAACTTATAGGTAGAAGCAATTGTGACCCCACGGTGTGGTGGGAATCGACGTTTCTCTTGACATATCTGAACAGAGAGGATTTTTTTAGGAAATTCGGCAAAAAAGACATCTAAATATCTTTCGAAGTAGGAGAGTTTCCGGAGTCTACTTGTGTGATATCAGTTGACCGGGATTCCTAGTAAATCACATTTACATGAAATAAACGAAATCGGTTTGCCCGCTGCTTAATTTACATTGAATTATGTGCATTCGGAGATGGAGAAAGCCAATTACATGGTTATATCACGGAAACGGGCTCATTCAACCATTAATACGGAATTTGATCCATGGTTGTTTACATGATTTTGCACTGAGTTGTGTCTGTCCGCCATTACCATCTTCTGACCTCTTCATAATCACTGTCTTGGACAGCGTGACATCACTGTTCACCACTGAGGCTTTGCCGCCATACAACAATAATTTGCGACGATACATGGCAGAAATCTCGTGAATCTACTATGGAAAATAACTTCTTCTTCGCTTTCACGGATTAACATTGCATTCACGAATATTTGCACAGCAAATCAGCAGCTTAACGGAGCAAAGTGACTGAGGATTTTACCTCAAATCAAGCGGAAATCCAACGATAGAATTACCGACAAATCAGTGGTCATGTTCCTTGGTCACCTCCTCCACCAGCTACTAGAATTATTTAATCGGGGTTTCATTTCCGCCACTTGTATTCACGTCAGCATTTCGTGCTTTACTACATCCCAGTTAGCGAAAAGGACGTTCCCAAGACCAATTTGATACTGTTATTTGTGTACAGTGTTGACTGGATAAAATGTCCTAGCTCGTTAAATGCTTCACTAATTTTTCATGTGTCTGATATTTCAGTGGGCAGAAGTATTATTATTTACAGTGCAAATAATAATAATCCAACAATAATTCCAGCAAAATCTCACCATCTCCATTTTCATTCACGTATAGGTGGATTTTTACAAGAGTTTGTCGTGTATGACTTTGATCGCAGTTAATCCGATACACATATTTGCATGTTGCCTGGTGCATCCAATAAACAAGGAATTCTCCTCTTGTGAGTGGTCTGCAACTTAACCACTCAGGTAAATATTATATATTGGATTGAGGTTCCAGAGCACCTAGGTATCAGCTAAATGACATACATTGTTTTGAGCCACGTACTCCTCTTGTTCGCAGTGGCCAAGGTGGCTGCCGCCCTCCACATTTATGGCTGCGTTGTAAATCCGGCAAACATCGATGGTCGCCTTCACGTACCGGTCAGCCGGTTGGAACTTTTGTTAGAAGTGATTCGGAATCCGACCTTGCAGGTTGCCGCAGCTCGTGTGAAATGACAAACGGGTGTGTGTTGTTTGAACACGGACTGGACGATCCGGTAAGGAGACCATTATGTCATCACTAGATCTGCCGGAGTATCCCAAACTGCGCATAAAAAGCATGCAAACCCTCTGAATGCTTTAATATGTCCCCTCAGTTGTGGTCTAATTTGCATCAAAGTTGTCGAAAAATCATTGCAAACTTGCTGACTTCATGAGACCGTTGTTGTTGTGCGCATACAATCACGTGAAGAATAGAAGCGATTCTTTTCCATGACTTGACACACTACGTACAAACTAGTTGAAAATTTCAGTAGCTGGATACCCGTTTTTCTCTCATCAGAGTTCATCAGATAAACACTAAGAACCAAACAACGTCGTGGTCCACTAGAACAATAAATAGTTCTCATGTGGAGACCCGTATGTCTACAGAGGGTGTAGCGCGCTACGTTAACGAAAACGTGGTCCGGTACCTCGACTAACATGCAAACGAAAAAAGGAACAATCTTCCTGCAACAACTTCCGTTGAACTATATATAATTTATATATTATTATTACATATTATATCCGGCAGCACGTTCACTGTTGTGCATCCGGTAATAAAAGTTTGTTCCATAGATTACTGAATTTGACCATTCACATCACCCGCCTGTAGTGCCGACTCAACAAAGAGTGAATGGCTATTGTGAGATTTGTTTACAGCTCAGGCAATCTCTTTCAAAACACTCTTGACTTACAACCACTTTGGAGTTTTTGTAGTCGGCCGTGTATTCGATCTGAGTATGCTATTCACTGTTGGGTTGTTTGTATTTTGCTGAACGTATTCTGACTACGTCTACATAGTGTTGAGCCCCAATAGTATGCACTTTGTAATGTGGATTGCAAGGACCTTCGGAAGCAATTAATTGGCAAAGACTGTAGCTTCTCTGTGGGAGAAAGAACATGACGCCTTTCCTCGGTGAATTTTCTATGTAAGTTATAACCCCGAATATTTGTCGGCTTTTGGATAATTTTGGATGTTTTGATAATCGATATACCATTCACTGTGTTTGGCTTCAGTTGCCGTTGATTCCGTTGTCTAGGTTCTCAATGATTCCATCTCTTCATCCGTTTGGTCTCACAGTTGTGCAGATACGGTGCGCAAGATATGTCAATCGGACCTGCGGAAGGCAAACGAAGAACTAGGATCTGCAAGTTAGAATGCTGCGGTACGTTTGCTTTTTCACGCAATAAACTTGGATAAAACATGTCTCACGACACCGATCGTAATAAGCAGAGGAAAGGAAATATCAGTCAATTTGTTACTCACCTTTGCTTGTTAAAAATCGTGGTCAACGTCCTCTATGTTGGAAATCCTATGTGGTCCCCAGCCAAACATGAGAATTTAGAGTCCTATTCATTTAAGTGTGTTTAATAACGTTATTATATAACATGAGAGATACGTTGCTTCCAATATATTAAGATAGTTAAAGCTGTCCGCTTTCAAACGAAAGCCATGTAACGATTACGATATTGGCACGTTCGTCCTATGGCATGCAAGGTAATCAAGTTCCACTTCGATCGAGGATCGCCTTTGGGGAATGAACTCCTTGATATCTCAGCAAAACTGAAGCCAATAAATGAGATCAGTTCTTCAAGAAATGCACACGTTTTACGAATGCCGACCAGATATTCCATATTTGTCTGACGGCAGACTAGCCAACTCAAACATAAGGATCACGGTTTCAGGTATTTACACCTACTTGTTCTTACTCGTAACCAGCTATCCAACTGACAACCCTTTGATTTTGGAAGGTTCAAATCAAACGAGTCCCCGGCCTTCCATACTTCAGTTACACTAGTTTCACAACAGGCAGTATAACCAAGAAACTGGAATTTTCAGCAGTGTAGAAAGACACGCCTTCATACGATTTACGGAGGCCTTACAGAAGAGAAGTGAAATGAGATTGCACACAAAGTTGCGCACAACCAAAGTGATAGTCAGCTCATACCTTGCTCGGAACCAAAATGCCTGGTCAATCTGGACACAAGACATTTGCGAACTCGCGTGTCCTGGACACATTCCACAGACAGAATGTCCATGTCAGCGGCTAGAGGAACCTACTTACGTATTACACCCAACAGATAACTGTTCCAGCAACCACTACTTCAGCCGCTTTGTGGGCTTAAACGTTGATCCTAAAGCAAGCTCGGTAAATGAAGGCTGCCTCCTTTGACATGATCGAGGTGGTATCACCGTCTTGAAGGATAGTGGGGAGCCTCGGCTGGCCCCAACAAATTACATTTTTAGGTCTCCAGTATAGTCCGTTAGTTGCGGGATTCAGACCGTACGCATGCAGTCTGTCAGTTACATTCATGGCTGGAAGTGGGGCGGAAACCCGACAGATTCCACTTTGATGGCGACCGCCACCTCTGTACAAAACGGAAGTTCCCCCGTATCTTTTAGTTTTATAAAATTCCGTGAGCAGAAGTTTAAAAACGGGAAAATCCAGACGCATCCAGGCCTCACTGCCTCTCCATAGTTCAAGCTCCACCAAGTATATGCACTACAGATGAGATCTCATTAGAAAAAAGCTTGAGTCTAGTACTTCTCCACTTCGGTGTGAACTTACAGGAAGAGAGTTATGTGAACTTACACATTGCCACTCCTGGAACAGGCGCGAAAAAATAAACCAAAGTCAAGGCATTCCATTATCGACAGTAAGGGATTGTCGGAGTCCCAAATTCGTGGTGAGAAATAGTGCTTTTCAGTGGAAATCTAAAATAATGTACAAAAATCCCCGTATAGAGTTGGCCCGTTGCTCAAGTTTTTAGTCACGTGACCAATATTCGAAAATGAGCATCGGTTACCGAAGCAGAGTACTTGTCCGACAATTTACAAGGTCACTTTTCGACCGGTAGACACGGCATAATACTTTATAATAACAAACTTTATGAAACAAGGCATTAAATTGTCTACTGATAAACATCTTTATTCGGTAGGCTGTCTTCGAATTTCCCATTCTCTTGTAAACATTGAATATTTGAGGCATGTTATATTAGCATTTCCTGAATTACCTAGATTGTCTTGGGTTTTTCTACTAGTGTATGTTTCATTGTTTACTAAACAAAGGGTTAGTCGTTAACCGTTCCTCTCGCAACATGAAGTTCATCAGTCCGATATATCATAAAATACACCATGCATTACGCCATCGTATTAAACCCAACTTTAATTCTGATTGTTCCACTGATGTTTCACTTCGCGTGACATCTTTTATTTTAACCCCAAATAGACAAATATATTTGTTTTCTGCAATCCGTGAATTTCTTGTGTACACCTTCCAAACAAAACCCTGGTCAATCTTCGACACATGGCTTACATTACATCTCCATATGTAACTTCCAATCTTTCAGTTCTATGTATTTTAGCATTGTATTTTCAGCTTTAAATGAACTGTCAGTTGCCTCCTGTCATTATCTTTAACGAGTAAATGGAAACGACACATTAAATACAGTGACTTTTAGAATTCAACTGTCGTTTTCCCTGATTTATCCGGTGGGATTGAAGGGATTGTGGGTAAAGACGTGATCTTTGAAATCTATGACAAACAAGCTTGGTTGCAATATACCAAATTTGCAAATGATTACGTTACTAATGTGGTCATCCTGTGACAAAGTCTTACACGCCTCCTATGATTCGAAAGGCAACGACATACCGTTATTCTAAACTAACTGATTGAATTACTCGTGACTCCAATACCAGTTGATACTCTGAAGCGGTACTGGACGACAAATGTCAAGTTAGAGGAGAGCAAGCGGTAGACATTGAGGTTGATGGAATACTGAAAGAAAATTCAGTCCGCACGCCACCAAATCCCCAGTGATATCAGTTGGGTGATTAGTTTGAATGTTACATCCTAGCATGCAAATGAATCCAGATTTGGATTTGAGCAGTGTGAATATTTAAATACTCTTCGTCTGACGGTGTTTCTTCTCCTTCCGCAAGCTTCAGGTAATTGCAGATCGTTTGTAGTTCATAAATCTTTGATACAACTCTCCCGAAAACAGTATGCCTTGGAAAGCTCAGCATGTGGTTCACTCGAAAATCCAGTGGTCAAAATTCACGAGCAAAACGTACGCATAGCATACTACTTAGTGGCTTTTGGAGAGATATTGGAAGAATAAAATAAATGACACTGCCTTAGCAATTACTTCATTGTGCTGTGCTGAGGTAGGCTTTGGTTGTTGACTGTCATATATTCACATTTATTAGTTACAAATACTTATATTATACTGGAAACGCAAGAATGTATGAAGGTGTGTGCTACTTCATAATATCCAAAAACATTTTAATCATCCATGATACCAGCGCGTGAGTTATGTACCAGGAAAACTAGCTTATTTCAATGGGCTGGAGAAGTGATGTACGCTCATTTTGTCAATTACTTTTTCTGGTGTGGATCCCAGGAGATTGCGGTAACATTCTGCCGCATGTTTCCTAAAGTTGTCATCATTATGGAAGTTTATCTTCATCGTGGACAAGTGATTCTTTCCACGGGTGTTCTATTAACCGTTGTTGAGACCGTATTAGTCGTTTGAAATTTACAGTTTAACGGACCTTCCTGTATCTTGCTAGTGCACCGTAACATAATCGAATTTCAGATATCAACCTCGATCTCAATTTGTGATACCATCTGCAGTCAGGATCCTGGCATCAGAAGACTTCTTCCCAGAGTTCCTATTTGTATTTGCGCGTGTATTGTCAGTCTTCCAGTAGTTGAGCGATGCCGCAGAATGTGCACCATTGCTGACTTTGGAGTTCCTCGTGTGCAAGTTCTGACATAATCTTCAAACCCGGCAATGGTATCGGAATTTCGCTGTCATAAATATTGTGTGGAAACCAATTCAACAGATTAAGTCGTTGATGTACTCAGATTTGTCTGCTACCAATCGGCGGTGTCGAACAGTTTTGTTGCAACTGATATTCCCCATTTACTCTGCCTGGGGCCGCCTTGCGTGTCTCATGTTGACCCAGTAATGGACCAGTACATATCTGCGAAAGATACCGAGAAGTAATTTATAAATAATTTTAGACATCTTCACAGCACAAATATCGCAATCATCCAGGTATATGTTCGGAAATGTTTAGGAGTTTGCGACGCTATGGACGCCAAATATTATCCCGAAATTTTCGGAAGCAACACGCGAGAAATATTAATTTACATTTAGCCTATTCGAATAACCCTTCGTGTGAAATACTCTAAACGCAAACTACCCGTAAGCAATGTTGTGAATTCATCGTATTCTAGCGACGTAGTGAAGTATAAATCAGGAATATAAAGTCGGTACCACGCACTGGTTCCTGTCTAGATTTTTCAAGTAACCAAACAGGTACGATTCGCCTTCCACATACTGACAGTGTGATACGACACCAGACACGCGTTGTTATCACAGATCTGCTCCTGTTTTTACAACTGAACGATATTTGGGCCCATTTTTCTAAACGTTTACCTCTACACATATCTGGTAACCGTTTTCATGTAAATGCCAAGAGAATTAGTCTCATACGGCAGGATTTACTCGTCGTGTCCCTTAATTTTGGAGAACACATCCCGGTGCATCCGGGTGCGAAAACCCTAATGGTCACTGGACACAGCAGACATGCCACCTTGCATCGGTGACATGATTTCCAACAACCGTGGCATAACAATATGCCGAATTTCTCGGGGCGTCGATCGAGAAGGGACTTTCTTTGGGCTTTTCTCTTCAATCAAGTGTGTGAGGTGCTTCAATACGACCTGAATAATGGTTTCCGCTACGTAAAAATACACGTATCCAGATATTTACTCAAAGTTGAATTCTAAAACGTTCAGCGAGGTTACAACGGCAAAATAGTGCCTCATTAATTGATACTTTGACTGGATACAACAATAGCCACCGGATTCACTGTACACTCTCATCATTGCTGATGGTGTACAAGCTTACTGGATGTCTACGAAAACCCGGGTTCCATTGTTTGGTGGGAAAACCCATCAGTTCGAATTGGCCTCCTGCTTTGGAATAGGAGACCTTTTATTACAAAGGTCAGTGAACCCGGTGATTGACTGAGCTGTGCAACAGTCATGGCATGGATATCTTTTTGAGCAAATTAGGTGAGGTATTTCGACTTCAAACATTAAATTCCTCTCAACTAAGGCTATTGTCCAGCGGGAAGCCCCTTGCCGAGATGCTGAAATCAAGCTGACTGAGAAGCTTTGATGCATGAATTATTCTGTTCTCAAACGAAATTTCGTCCCCTCAGTGAGGTTAAACTACTTTGAACGTCTCTGAGCTTCGTGAGATGCGTACGGCTGATAGGCGTGAAATGGCTGTACAGTGCTTCTCGGACTTTCAGTATAGACTGGTTCCGCTGACAGAAAAAAATCTTCGCTACTCTTACCTTCCTTCCAAACGGACAACCTTACCTAGGAGCTGATGCTTGTAACAATACGGTAGGGTACCCCTTGAAGCAATTAACTAAGACTATATGGAGAGAAAGAGAACTAAGCTCGCTCACAATGTTCGTGTATTTAGATCCACAGTTTGCGCATTTCTTAACCGCATGTGGGAAACATGGTAACTTTAAGTACGAGACCCCAGGTGTTTGACTATTTGTGTCTACAGAGCAATCAAAGAACATCTACTGGCTCGACAGAATATCCAACAATATGAGAACGCTGACTCATTGTAGCACTGGCAAATTCAACGTATCGGTCGCTCTGTTTATTACTGCAAGCTTTCTTAGGACACACTGGCTACTTTCTATAGGCAAAGCTCAGGAGGGCCGAAGAACTGAACCGGCGGTTGGGTTTTACGGCGTCCGCTCGCAACCTGCTGAATTCCGGATTGTATCCCAGTTCGTACGGCTCTAACCAGCGATTGCTATTCGCGAGCAGAAGTACTTCTGGATATTTGTGCAACAGACACGTTACATCACACATTACGGTCTTCGGGAAGTTACTTTGACTGATAGGTATATCGGGTTATAGAATACTTGACATATTCTGGAAAGCCCAGCTGAATGATGCACGGAATCACAAGTCAAGCGTTGCGACGTTTTGAGATGCATCAACAAAATCCGGCACCCAACGTATAAAATGCGTATATGAATTATGGGAATTTATGCCTTAATATTGCATGACTTGGTGCAAGTCCCAAAAGACACGTCGTATTCCTGGATCGCCATCAATAGAGGCGTATGATACTCTGGATAGTATTTGATGGTTCTGAGTCTGAACGTCAATACACTCAAAATCATCCAGCATTTGGAACGATCGGCAGTTATTCAGTATGCGTTCCACATCCATCAAACAACTTGCCGACGATTCCTCTGTTGGCACTTGCTTCCAAAACACTGCAATTAGAACACAACGAATCGACCTTATCATCCTCCCCAGATTTTTTACATAGTCTCATACTGCACACTTTCTCGTCGAATTTAGGGGTTGGTGCTAAGCTCTGTGGGGAAATTCTCCAGCTGAACATAGTGCAATATGGATCGTTCGTCTCTCTTTAGTTCTTAAATGCGTTAACTTTTCCAAATATTTTACTGTGAAGGTAAGAATTCAACCTGACAAAACAAGCAACTACGTGCTCCAGCCTTACCCACGACAATAAAGCTTTGTAGTGGAGTTGTCCAGCCTCAGTATTAGGCTGCCGTCTTCAAAAATTCAGGATCGCGAACCCACAGTTGCACCAGCTGAGGGAGTTTCGTACTGATGCCACGCAAGGCAGAGTCCTCAAGGATCACGTTGTTTAGAACATGCTTCACTTGATAAGTCCTAGTATTTTCGTGCATGAAACCATCCCTATCGGTCACAAAGTTTATGATCCTCGAAGTGTGCAGCAAAATCATTGATTCAGTCTAAAAGTACACGATGTTAAACTAGTCCTCTAGTGCTTCACCAGCTTCACAGCTTGATCGACAGAGCTCTTGTGATAACTGTTTTGGCTGTAACAATATGGGTGCAACGTAGCCCGAAGGATCATATAACGTAGCCGCAGGGGAAAGAATACCTCGCTTGATCATGGAACGCTCCGGCATGGCTAGTATAAACTTGAAACTGGCGCAGTTGACACACCAATAGAGTCCCAAGGATTTGTGCGTCTCAGGAAGTAAAGAGTTGAAAGGCGCCAAATCGGTAGCACGCTCGTGGGCTGGCATTTGGAAGGAAACCTCATGTGCATCCGCCTGGTTTAATTATTGCCATATTGTGCTAGCTAAAGCGGCCTGTTTTAGTTAGGCTGGGGCTCAATAGTGCAAATTTGATGGGCAGCCCGCCATCCAATCTCTAGCCATAATATATCTGGCAACTTCCCTAAACCCGCTATGAAAATCCCGGCGTGTTTTGCCATTTGCAATTCAGAATTCCGTTGCCAGTAAACAGGACCTGGGTACCCTCACGTTCAGGAAGTGTACCAAAAACTCTGACCTAAAACCGCAAGTTCTTATCAACTGAAAACCCTACTTTCATCAAACGTAGTACGATTTGTCCGAATATAATGAATTTGTTTATGAATATGGTTACTGGGAGCAGCCATTGTCGAGTTCCGAAAGCAAAGGCTTAGCATCCATCTAGTCTATCAGAAGATACAAGACAGAATCTAGTTACATTATTGATGTTCCAGAATATTTAGCGTTCACGAGTGCAATGTAAGCTCTTGCAAGTTGACATACTTTTTGCGGCTACGGAAACATCCGCAACGTTCGATCCTTGTTAGCGTTTGGAACTGTTTTCCTATTCGAAGTTACTAACGATCCTGAAGACGCGCTCACTTTGCCTGATCACTCATACAAAGAAAAACCCATTATAAATGTAACTTATTACCTATGAAGTTGTGACCTTGAAAACATCGTGGTTTTTGATAGGTCGATTCCTTCGGTGAATCCTGGGTGGCAGCGCACAGAACGCTGCATTGCAAATGATCAAATAGCACTCAGAAGAAATTCGCCAGAATTGGTTCGATTTGTTGTGGATCAAAAGTTCCTGAGAGAATGACGGATTCATTAGGTAGACGCAGAAAACAGTGGATTCAAGCAAAGGAAGAGTTTAACCGAAAGAAACGAGGTTCACGGGCCAGAGTAAACTCAAGACGTATATACCCGTAGGACCCGTCGTATTTGGATTTAGGAACACGGAGAAGCTGGTTTGCCTTGAGAGATTACATTTTTGGGGAAAATCAAAGTTGCCAAGTAAGAAGTCTCGATACTCTGGGTACCGATTACACATAGCGTCACAGAAAAGGACATTAAAGTATGTGAAACAAAAAAGGACAAGCCGTACGATTCTCCAACGCTATTTCCAAAATTAGCAGGCAGTACGAGGATGAAAATGCTGGCTGTTTAGAAGATTCCAGCCGGGCCAAACAGTTCTTGGAATCAGATTTTCGGTTCTATCAGGTTGTTTTCAATATACTGTAGTTTCGAGAAGTTACAAACAGGCCTCTGTATTTGTTTTCGAAAACCGAGCTCCCCGAAACTGAAAATATCTACTGGATTTTACATAATTTATCATGTGTCAAATGATATTTTCTCTGAAAATGGTCTAAACCCCCTTTTGTTTGAAAATCTTCCTACAACAAACATGGGTTTATTTCGTTACTCAAAACGTCTTCCCTATCCATGAATTTGACTTGCTCAAGACTGACAAATGAGACATTCTCTCGAGCAAACATGACTATCGCAAAAGCAACATATTTTGGCTTCCCGACCATGTGGAGAATCAACTATTATTCTAAATTCTGCAACAATCATAATGTTAAACGTTACTTTGCTCCATGAACTACGTCACACTATGGATGGCATCCAACAGTTTGTCCTGAAAACCAACTTATTCCGCTTCCATCACATCTTTATGTTTCTCATCTACCTGCGTTAAACAATACTTTTGGCTGTCACAATTTGGTACATGGGCTACGACTGGATTCCATACGTCATTATCAATATTTCAATTTAACACAAATTTTTCAGCTGCGCCGTGTAATTTCCTCCCATAATGACATCGTATGCTCTTTAGTGAGCGAAATAGGTTCAGTGTTACTGCATTGTTCTATTTGGTTAGTTTTACAAGATCCTGAGGGGAGGCAGTTTTGATCGGAGACCATTGAAGGTTAGTTTGAAAAGTGAAAACAAACCTGCATCAGAAGCTTGATTTGAGATTTTATCGCAGCCTTCTTGCTATCCTCACGATTCATCATTACGAGCAGTCATGAACAAGTAAGTCGAGCAAATGAATGGTAAATCTTAGTGATGAATAGAATCGTTCACCGACCAAGATCTTTTAAAGTTTGTAGTGAGCTTAGTATTTTAGCAATTTTCCTGGTTTAATTTTTATTTTTTATTGTTTGTGGAGAGTATCTGATGCAAATAGATTGTCACAAAGCACAAAAACTAATGATGTCAACGGCATAATTTCCTAGAAATCAGTATGCGCATGACACAAGGTGCTTTTTGGTCCCAGTGCAGTAAACTCTTCGAAGCCCATCAGATCGGTGGGTGTTTGTAGAGGATTGTTTGTGTGGAGGCACCTACATGTGTCATTTTTGTTTGATAGAATTTCGAACCCAGCAATACCTAGCAGTTTGTGCATAGATTGTTTTGGAGCGGATATGCCAAACCTTTATCTCTGTCATGCAATCGTGTTGAATTATGAATACTAACCGTGTTGCTATGAATGTGTACGTCGCTTCACAATACCCAACAAAATTCGTCAGTATGAAGCATTTCTACCGTACACGTTGTCACCGTGCAATATATTAAATAGCGTGTGATGAAACATTTTATTGAACTTACTAAGAGAAGTACGTATAGTTGGCCGGTGCAATCGGAGAACGATCCCACCCGGTGGAAGCAAAATTCCAGGGCAACATTTGGTAAAAACTCGACACTATTGATGAATTACGAGCCTTCTCTTCACCACATGTTTGTGTTAACTTGGAAATGCTACCGTTTTAAACTCTTTAAAAACCTTGAATTAGGCCTAATCGGTCAAATAAATTTCATTCAGCCAATATTCCTCTTTTACTTTGTCCGGAGAAGTTTTACGCGTCCAGTTTGTATGATACACCGGACCAGTGTATATGCGTCAAGTATACGGTCATGCAACTTTAGGAAGTCAAAGTCTGGAAGGCTGTGTTTGAAAAATTGGCGGTTTGACACGGCGAGGTATACATTTGACACCTTTTAGGAACTCATTTCATAGCTACTCATATCATATCCACAAGACTCTGAACACTCATTCTTGAAGTTCTGGAAACTGGAAGTTGGAAATTAAGACATGATATATGGCAAGTCAGATTTTATTTCTTCAGTTGGCTCTCCATAGAGTATGTTCAAAAACTAAACGGCTCATTAGTGACAAAGTAGTTTCATCAAGTTTTCTTGATTGGGTGAAATCTGAATCTGAAGAATTACGTCAACTATGCTTCGTTTTCGGCTGATCTTATTTTGCTTTAATTTAATGGATTGGGCAAACAGTTTAAGTTAAATATCCACTTATTCTAACTCGCTGATTTTGTAAGCCAGGAGCTTGCCCGTTTATCAGAGTAACGATCACAACCGGCGAGATTACGAAAGGTGCCCTCAAGAACGACGTGCTTCAGGAATTCTGTACCACAATAAAATAACGTGTACATTACTACGAAAATTACATCACACAGTCAATTAATCCGTATCCGGGTACCTAAGATTGACTATCGGTAAAAAACGAAGAAATTTGGACAGATTTCGATGTATCAGCGAACACTGCATGACAGTAAATTACAAAAGTTTAGAGACAGAATCGCTGGAGACGTTTGGAGGTATTTCACAAGCTTTGTTATGCCCTTCTTGATGTTTTAAGCTAGCTGACTGAAGCCAATGCCTTGCAATTGCTAATATATTTTTTGATGAGAAGTGTCAACTTCCGGACAAGTTGGTCTGATCACAACGAACGAGGTCGTAGTGGTCGTCCTTAAAATCTCCTTTCGGTTCATCCCATGCCGTACGGAACTGGGGTTCTTTCTAGTACCTGTGGTACTGTTTGAGTTTTTTCAAGATAAGTCCAAAAGTCGAGGATTCTGAGGATTCCTGAGCAATCATTAACAAGCACAAATGAAATAGACGCCCACATCACTCTCGTTTGAATAGTCGTCCCTCGTCCCGGCGCAATTATTCTGGTGAGACCACGTTAAAAGAGTAAACCAGTGGACTCGATTTTTTCTCCCATTAGAGTTCATCAGCAGTAAAAATCAGTACTGATTTTTGACGAACTGAAAAATAGCATGCAGTACTTTGGAGCAGAAGCAATTTCGAACAGTATTTGTGATTGGCTTACCAAGACCCGCCTTTTATGGCAACCCGAAATGCAAATGGTTGCTTTAATTTTTTTTATCTTCAGTAATGCACCTGTATTTCCAGTGTATAATCAGTGTGAGTGAGTGTGGACGCAGTTGTAATCGATCATTCTGTTGGTTGCCTCAAACCAAGTTAAATCAACTATGGTACAATTGGCTGCTTACTACTGAGTCTCATTCGGAAGGAAGTGGGACAATTTCAAACTTAGTTTATTTTACCTCTTGTTTCCTTGGCAAGTCGGCCTTAGACACAGCCTTTCATGCATTCACCACCAAACGCCATGCCGTCGCCAAATCACACAAGTTGCGGTAGCCCAGACCAGTCTTATTCAACCACTTAGTAACATATTACACCCATCACTTCTACACCCACCACAGCCACCACACACAGCCACTATTACCAGGAAGTTCAATAGAACAATCAGCAATTTGAGTCTGACTCCCACCCTCAACAACACCATCAACAAAAACTACCATCGGCATCAGCACACCCACCACTTCATCCAATACGACAACCAGTTCCGCCATCAACATACCTTGATTGAGGCGACTGTCACCCATCACGAACAGCGCCACAATCAAAACAACGGTACAACAACGCGTCAACCCTCAACCCTAAGGGATTCACCTCACTGACTCGCCCAGTGCACTACAGATGTTGAGCCGAATAGGGCACTAAACGCCCGTCACAAGGCGGCAATCAAACACCTAATCATGCTGATTAAGAACGCTGTTATAGAATCAGTGCAGGATCATTGTCTGAGAGTTCACTGGTCAAGGAAATGCGAAAACTACTTGATGGAAGGAAATATGCGAACCAAACTCCCTTAAATAACGTTACTAATTTGAAAGTCTTATTGCAAAGTGTAGCTAATATACACCATATTATACTATACTATGCTATAGTATAATATACTGGACTATACTATAATATACCACAATATACTATACTATAATATAATATACTATACTATACTATACTATACTATACTATACTATACTATACTATACTATACTATACTATACTATACTATACTATACTATACTATACTATACTATACTATACTATACTATACTATACTATACTATACTATACTATACTATACTATACTATACTATACTATACTATACTATACTATACTATACTATACTATACTATACTATACTATACTATACTATACTATACTATACTATACTATACTATACTATACTATACTATACTATACTATACTATACTATACTATACTATACTATACTATACTATACTATACTATACTATACTATACTATACTATACTATACTATACTATACTATACTATACTATACTATACTATACTATACTATACTATACTATACTATACTATACTATACTATACTATACTATACTATACTATACTATACTATACTATACTATACTATACTATACTATACTATACTATACTATACTATACTATACTATACTATACTATACTATACTATACTATACTATACTATACTATACTATACTATACTATACTATACTATACTACACTATACTATACTATATACTATGAAAAAGACCTAAAACGCAACACTTTTGTGACCATGTACCGCTCGTCTTATGGCAAATAAATGTAAAAACAGTTCCCTGAGTTTGAAAATAGGTCTCATGATTGTACGTTTTGGACATCTTATTAATTGGTTTCTCGCCAAGTGGAAACAAACACAGAATTTGTGCCATTTTACCTATAGAGATTAATTCTGCTCAAATATATTTCTCGACGTTTAGTTCAAAATGTATAACCAGGAAGTAGGGTGACAACCGTTATGCCAAAGTGGCTGTGACACAACCTCTCCGTAAGCCCTATTGGATGACATCTACTGGTGTGGATGTACAGTATCCTGAATATGGGCCAAAGGTATTCGAGACAGATTATGGGCCTCGTACGATTCGAACTCGTCCGTTAATACATGAAGCAGATGAAAAGAGGTGATTAGGGGAATGTGAGTGGCGTTCGAATCGTCCATCAGAGTTGGTACTGCATTTCCCAGTTTAGTTGTGGAAAATCAAGATCGTTGCAACGGAGCAACAGCTTCGAAGAACCTCACTAAAATGCGCCCAGCTATCTCATTTAATAGGCGATTCGTTTTGCAGTAAACTTACCTGTTAAGACAAGAGCGAATAAACCAAAAAATTCGCATGAATTTGAATTAAAAAGGGGTTTAGACTAATATTGGATTGGTGGCAGGAGAACAGATAATCTCATGTGAGCCCAAAACTCTGGCTTTGTGTTTTCCATTTGAAGAGAAGCAAAAGGCACTCAAAATAAAAAAAACTTAGGAGGCTCAGGGGGGTTGCAGCTACGGTGTTAGAAGCAATGATGTTCGTAAGAATTATAACACTCGAGGAAAATACTGAAGGATCGACGAAATTTACAGCTTTCCTACAAAGAGTGAATCACTTCTCGTGACCTTGACGTCTCTCGCACAAACAGGCTTTTTGTGAAATTAGATGAATAGTTATCCGAAGAGGTCACCTGAATGAAAGACACTCATGAGAGCAATTCCACTGTTTATAGAAAGCCAAAAGGAACAAAAGGAACTTTCTTATAATGGCCGGTCTTTCGATCTGTCTTTTGCCGTATGCGGAAGTCCAGCACACTCCAAATGGTTCGGGAGGAACTTACGATGGTTCGGAAGGAATTTGTTCACCAAAATATCCACGAGGACTGGAAAATTGAGATACAGGGGTTGTGTTGGTATTTTGTAGGCACCGGTTCTTCATTTGAACCAGTTTGAAACACGGTAACGTCCCATCACTTTCGCTGTTGTCCTGTCACTGTGAGATCACACTGATTAACTTTTTTGGCAAGAACAAAAACCGACGTGGATACAGAAGAGGAGGTTATAGGTCATGGCGATAATCTCCCGTTAGCTTAGACATTACTGTTGTATTCTGCTTAAGAAGTAGACGTTTCTCACCCGAATTTATATGAAATTTTAAGTAATATTTTCACTGTGTTCTGATGCGTTTCCAAAAGAGCGCTTTCAAATTATTCCTAATCCTGGAATACAGAAACCACACGACATCAATGTTGAACACACGGAACCAATTGGAACCAGTTGCACTCTTTAAGTGTTAGTATGTACTTTGAAAACGCTAATGTAAACCAAAGAGTTCGAATAATTTAACGCCACTACCTACAAACTCACACGTACCACAACATTATTCAGTGGCTGAACTCTTTTCTGACCCTCATCACTTTCAGTCGCAAGTCTCACTTAAAATAGCAAAATCACTAACAGCTCTTCGTAATATATCCTTTACCGCCGTCTTTCGTCTTGAACCATCGGCGTTACTGATCAAGCAACAGAACTCATGGTCACATGACCAAGAGATGCTAGCTCCATAGACAACAAAAATCCATCGACGAGCTGGCTGAAAAAATAGTGAAACTACTCGCTTATTGTTGTCCAAACATTTAAGTGTTTCAAATCAGACTGACACAGTATAATCAATATCATTTGTTTTCGAAGAGAATGGTCACAAACATAAAAAGCGAATGCAAGTAACAGGAGAATATTAGAGAAAAGAGAGAAACGTCTGATTCAAAATCATGCCAAGAACAGTTCCGGCTGATGAGATGAATACCAAAGTATGTAAAAGATTTGATATGGAAACACGCATCTAAAGACCAACAACCGAAGAAAGGACCAACAATGATGAATGCTCTTCAAGGCGCGGTAGGTTAGCTCAGTCAAGACTCGCACATCAGGCACAAAGTGTCCTTCATACTGGGACTAGTGTGAGATTAAGTGGCAAAAATGTACATTCAGCGCCATGTGCCACACATAAGTGTCATAAGTACGCACAGAGCCCACAATGGCAAGCAAACACAAGTCACTGACTGCGACCTTAGGAAGTCCAAGTCCAACAACAGCCTCAGCGGATTGAGGAAAGCAGAGCCCTCGATAAGAGATGATCATCGGTTGGTGAGCCAAAAAGTCGATATCACAACCGATGGCATGTAGGGCTGAGATTATGGCGAGGGAATATTCATCAGCACCATACTTCTGCTTCTTCTCATTCCACACTGTCACTCCACGCCCATCCAAGACCATGCTGACGTCTATTACAGTTGCACGGCGATCTCGAACAGCGATTAGGTCAGGTTTGATGAGGACGTCGAAACAGGTGCTCTCAACTCCTCAAAGACGGTGTATCCCTGTCGACGGAGACGACAGAGAATCAGGTGGCTAGTTACTTGGATACTGCCAAGCCCAGTTTAATTTGGTTGACAGCATATAAGTCACAGCACGCCCACCATACCCCGGTTGCTGAAATATTAGTAAACTTTGTAAAGATACAAAAGCTTAGGGGCGGCAAGACCATATTACCACTAGCTTTTCCCCAGTTGTCAAAAAGTCCTACACACACGTTCTCCTATGCAAAACCTATTTTATCCGATCAATCTAAACGGGTGGTGCTAAACCTAATGTGAAAATAACTTTATTCGGCAAACCCAAAGTTTCACGACAGAGTGTGATTATATTTACTCCAAGTAACATGATTTCATATCCAGGATAAATCGTAGTTTACGATGTTGCATGAACTCCAAAGCAGCTTGGTTATTTCCTAAAGTTGGCGGAGGTCTCGCGCGTTTTGCACTTTCCATTAGAGCTATATTCTCAATAAGCAGGAAGAATTATTCGCCATTTACTGTTTTCAAAACACTGCTTTTCGGTTTCTTGCAACACATCAAAATTGCTGTATTCTAGCATTTTTGGCTACGGTTCTTGGTCATTCGAATTGCCATACAAACGTTTTACTGGGACCATACGTCTTCCAAGTGTAAACAGTTCACTTTGGTCCCACTTACCGCAATTCTAGCCAAAATTGTCCACCATGGGGGATTACCCTAAGTATAACCGACCTGGTATACAATTCAAACCGTTTCTCGCTCTGCCAAATTAGCTGCTGTAATCGTTTTGCTCACTGGACACGATGAGTTACCGTTTGGGCACCATCAGCATCATGATCGTCTGCAATTTATCGGTCGTCAACGTTGATACTCTGCTACCATTGGGTGGTTGTGTGTGAACCGAGTTGATGAGAAACTGAGTTCCTCGATACAGCTCCTTCATTCAGTTGGCCGAAGTTTCTCCATTGCCAAAATTGTTCACACACCAGCGAAATTCTATCACGATCTGCATAGAATTCTGTGATTTTCGCACCATATTATCTTCTATAGATGAGAGGAAAAGTTGCAAATACATGGGTGATTCAGGGTGTTTGGATGACTGTGTAACTTGAATTACACTGATTCGCTCTCGGATGGTGGAATTTCACAAATGTTCTCGTTTTTAAAACAAATGAACCACTTGCGTTTGCATCTCGTGCAATTAACGCCCGATAACGATCAACATACAAAAGGGTTCATTCTCGTCAGTCAAACTAAACTTTTTAACTCCGTAGTCGTTCTTTTCATGTTCGTCAGTTGGGGGTTGGGTAAACTCTAGGGTTTCGCTTGTAAACTCTCCGAATTCCGATCTACAGACTCGCCATATAAAATAGACCGTATATCAACTGAATAGACCAGTTGAAACCGAGAAATTATAGAAGCTTAGAGCTACAAGTTCTCACTCGGGCGTTTCCGACAGAAGTTTAGTCAAATGCTTCCAGTAGTCAAATTATGGAACTTGGGACTAAGCACATGTGTGGCTAAAACGGCGCAAACTAATAAAGTGCTTCAACATTACAGTTCACTTACCATAATGAGATAATCACCCTGATGAAATTTACACCTATACCGAGGACTTGGTTTTGTGCTATTTTACATCTCTCGTTCGTGTTTCTCATTCTGAGAACAGTCTATCTTTGAGACCGTGTGTGTTCAGTTGGTGTACCTCATTGTCCAACCGTGTTTAGTATTAAAACGGCAAATTCACGAAAGTTCCAGTGTGAGTGAAATAACACATCATGCTCGCTGATTTGTTCATCGATACATGCAACCAAATCGCCAGCTCAACGAACAAACCATCTACGCTACCTGAGCGACCATCTCTTTTCCCCATAGAAACACCGTGTTATCTAAAATATGTGTGAATATCGTTAATTTCTGACTTCTCATTCATCTCCAATGAGTCGCGGAAACCCAAAAACACGAATAATTGACAGTGGCGACAACATGCGTACTTGGAAGGTACCCCTTTTACCCTTATTGGACCCTCCCTTTCAGATAACCACAAAGAATGTGGTATCGCTAGGCTCGATTTTCGCTTCCATATGGCCTCACACATAGCGAACGACGGACTTTGAATATGCAGAGACAGTATATAACAGCAAACATTGGACAGACTGAGGACTGATTTTCTGAGGGTTGAATTGTGTAACTGACTTCCTTCACAACCCGACCGAGGGGCCAACACTCGATCGACTTGTCCGCTTTCTCAGAAATCTACAGTTAGTAGCACATGTGGAACTCAAAGGACTAAAACGAACGAAAACGACAGTTCAACAATTTGAAAATCTTGAAATCGAGATCGTTGAAGAAATCAAACAGATACAAAAGTACATGAAATCCAAAAGCGTATCTCATAGTAATTCTGCAGGGAGTTGCTTGAAATTTCATTTCGGAAGTATATCATTGTCCTGAGTATGTCTCACAATCATTTTTCCAAATAAGCAGTCCTTCATTGGCTTCCTTGTCCCGAATGATGCCACATCCCATATACATCACTGGTGTGCGCATGCTGAAAATCAGAATGTTACAAATGACTTTTGACGCCATCCCCTTCGACTCTGGTGAACACAATGCCGTCATTGGGCACCAGAAAAGGATGACAGGTAGGCGGAAGTCCGCTAGAAAACCGAGCTTCTTCTATCCACGATAGTCGGTTCACTGAACCGAGACGTTTGGAAATGTAACAAGAACAAGAAGGATTGGGCCGGCAAGCAAGTATGCTCAGGTAAACTGTACGGCGCCACTCATTTTGTTCGTATTGTCGTCACAGTGCACAACGACACTAACTGTCTGGTTTGTACCAGTATGTAACTTTTAAAACCCGTACAATGCTCAACAGCGCAAATTACTATTAAACTCCAAATTACTCTGTTTCAACGCTAAATAGAGTAGCATCTACTGTCTACCGCCTGATGAAAGGCCCTTTTAGTGACAAATTTATCATGAATTTTAGCCATATCGCAGGTAGACAGTAGCATTGAGGGGGGAGAATTGGAGGGTGCCCATCACTATCTCTTTCTTTCGCTCAAGCCTTTATGCCCATACATTCTCAGTACCCTATGCACATGTGCGTGACAGTCTGGGGCAAAATATCAAGTTGAATGTTGCAATCAGATCCCAGCATTCTAGGAGTTTCACATACAAAAACGTTCACTAGGAAGTTCTTGACAGACGTAGAGCCAACTTCTTACATTAGTTATATTGTGCAGCCAAAGGCTGGCACGGCAAATCTCGGAAGTTCAATCAGTCTCTTCAATGAATCTAAAAAGCACTTTAAAGGGGGTTTCGCCCTGTTGGGGTTAACAGTCTTCTTTGAGAATCAAGCTCATGATCTCCTGGCCGGTAGATAAGACGTAATAATTGTGATAAAAGCTACCGGGGAAATGAAGAAGGCCTTCGCAGCGGAGTTATTTATTGGAAAATGCCAACTGACCAATTACAGACCATTGGACATCTTGTTTACAAAAACTGAACGTCCATCTTCTCTTGGACGCGTCTTCCTCAAGTTTCCTGGATATTTGTTGACTGTTCCTCAAATCCAAGCAAATGCTACAAAGTAACTCCATAAATTCCGCAATAGATCTCCCTTTTCAAGAGACGCAAAGTGAATTTACAAAAAGAAAACTTACTACTCGCATGCCCCCCTATCAGTAGTATCACCGCTACACTGGAATTCCCCTACGATCTCTAAAAGCCTGTCCCACATTTGGGGCATTGCATATCAACCCGCAAATATATAATCCCGCACGTTCCAAACTCACTTGGTATCCTCTTCAATTCTGAATTATACCGAACAGTGAAACATAATTCCTCCACGGTTCTGTCAGCGTCTAGTTTCGTACTTATTTGACTATCGAGCAAAACATCCACGTGTAAGGCCAGCCGAAGTTACTCAAGGAAACGCGTTCGAGAGAGCTCTGTGCTTAGGTGAGGGGCACCTTCCAACCGGAAGGCGCGTGGTTTGACCCCAGATCTCTGCTTCTTGATTGCTGTTTCCCAAACGTAGGCAGCCCGCGGGTGAGATAGAATGGGTGGTACTAGTTATTTATAAGAAATACACCTGCTTCCATACCAACTTAGTTTTGACGAGAGACTCATTGGAAACCCATCTGAATCACTCGTTTGTGATGCTTCCAATCAACTGAATGTGCTGCGTCGGGCCATCTCATTTTTCCTTTGGCATGATATTCAAAATATCGCAATACATATATCACCATTTACCGTTTGTGATGAACATGATTAATGCCCTATTCATTATTCTCCCATTTTAATATTCCAACTGCTGTGCACACGCTTCAGTTTGGATACATACGAGGTAGCCCTTATGCCGTGCTGAATACTGGATTTCTACTTCGTTTTATTATACTGAATTACGTCCTAAACTCCTCCTTATTGGAACACTGCATCATGCCTATCGAAATTGAACCATTAAAAAATTCAATTGAATCGCGCGAGATGTCGACGGATATTTGGAACGGTTTTATATATGGTATCTTACAAAATCCGATATGGAAGACAAAAAACTCGCTGCATATTTTCTACATTTTTTGCCGATGAGGCGTATACCTTGTTCAGAAATTTAGTATACCCTGAGTCCCCGATCGATATTTCCTACAGTGCATTGAAGAAAAAAGTTCTTCAACACTTCAGACCAAGTAACTTTGTAGCAGACGAAAGAGCCAGGTTCAATTTGTTGATGCGCTCTCATTCTCAGTCGGTTCAGGATTTTGTATTGCACTTATAGACACAGGCCGCCAGTTGTGACTGCGGTGTTCAAATGGAAGAGCAACTGCGTGGTACAATCATTGCTGTTATTCGACTATCCGAATTACAACATAAGGTACTGCTCTGTCAAGGTAAAAAATTTCAAACCATTCGGAAATATGTGTGCATATGAGGTGTGAAGTACGTTACGAAGACTGGTGAAGCAGTGTTGTTAAGTTATTCTGAAATAAATAGCTCAAGGATGCAGACAGACGACAAATTCAAACCTAGAACAAATTTTCGTGCCCCAAATCCATCAATACGTCGTTTCACAGATTGTAATTACAGTTCAGCGGTTCAAATATTTGGAAATGTGAATCGTTCCGACGAAATCACCCCAGATATTCCTGCCCTCACAGACGAGCGAAGTGTTTTATCTGCGGTAAAACGGAACACATTCAACTTGTCTGTAAGTCATAAAAAGTGTGTCACTTAACTTCTGATCCAAATACTGACTGAATGCATTATCTCTGCCTATTTTGCCCCAAAATTCGCCAAATGTTATTAGAACTTTGATATTCGCTCTTGGCCAAAAATATGATTTCATTGTTGACACTGGTAGAGTTCAGTCCATTATTCCACTCTCAGATCTAACTGCATTCTACCCCAGTGTGGTATAATGCCTACAGAAGTTAATATCCGGTGTGCCACTGGACATGTTATACCTCCAAGTAGTTGTACCATTCCTGTGAGATTGCCCAAGTTTGCTCTACCAACCTCAGGACCACCGATTATTGGATTCAAAGGTGTGTGCTCATCGCGGATTTCATCTCCCTACTGACTTCTGTAAATGAGAGTGAACTCAAACAACTGATTTTTAGATGTTCCAAGGCAACATGCGACATGAGAATACCCAAGGTAAAACTCGAAGCTAGAGAAGATCCTACGTATTTCTCAAGAGACGAATTATTTCGTTTGCCTTACGTGAAACTACTTGTCGAACATTAAATTCAGTGTCTGAGAAAGAAATACTGACTCTTGTTAAATCATCAAATTGGGCAGTTAATCCACTAAAGGCCGATGCTATTGCTCCGAGAACTTGTGGAAACTACCGGCTAAAGTTATATACGCGGTTACTACGACGCACATGCACTACAGAAGAATCCGAAGATGTACTGTATCGTTTATCAGGCTCAAGTATGTTCTCAAAAATCGATCTAAAAGATGCCTATCTGCGAATACCACTGAATGAAGCCTCTAGTAATCTTACCGTGATTATCACACCTTTTGGGTTATTCCGATACGATTTCCTTCCCTTTAGTCTGAATGTTTCACCAGCTGCATTTCAACAAGTTATGAATACCATTACAAAAGATTCAGAGGTTGTTGAGACGCATCAAGTTGATGTCATAGTGATAAATTGACTCACGATATGCGTCTTTTGTCTCTACTGAGGCGAATTTCTGAGTTCAGTGTGGCCATTCACCCTAATAAATGCACTTTTGGTGTTCCAGCAATTTCATGTCTTGGCCACATTGTGGATGGCGATACAAACTGTCAATCCCCTTTAGTAAATGTACGATCATCAGCTAATCTACAAGAACTGTTTTCCATTCTAAGAGCACGTGAATATTATTCTTGTTTTGTTCCCAATTCGCTAAGCATGCAAGTTGCATGTTCTATGCCATATCTGCCAATCAATTTTCTCGGTCCTCCAACAGTGAAAACGAGCTGCGTGCATCGCTTGGTCATCCTCAAACGTCGGCTGTTTTGAAACCATTTCCCTCAAAAATTCACTTAACCATCATTACTGATGCTTCACCCACTAAACTAGGGACAATCCTTGAACAGTGTGGTAGCTCGGTGATCTGCGTTTCCTATCGAGTCTCAAAGACCAAAAGTGAGTATTCATCAAACTCAACGAGAAGCACTTGCTGTATATTGGGCTGTCAAGCGGCATTATAACTATCTTTTTGGATCAAACTTTACTACTGCTACTGATCATGAGGCCTTAAAGTCCCTGTATCATCCTACAAAGTCTCTGGAGATGCCATCTGTCGCTATGGTACAACGACGGATTATTGCACTGGGTTCGTACACCAACATGACTGTTCGCCGTAGTACAAAGATGATTCACATGCCGGTTTCCCATCCCAAATTCCATTATGCGACTCGAATTCAAACAATTCAGATTGCTTATCGGTTTCCCCCTTACCGGTCAAGCGGGATGCACTTGTTGCTTCCTTTTTTCTGCAACTTGGCTGCACACAGCAAGAGCGACGTCCAATTCCTGCATTATACTGTCGCCGTAAAAGTTTGTCCATTGCTCCGGATGGTTAGACCTGTCTCTCCACTGACTCAGCAGGCGGCTGTTCTTGCAGATTTGCATTTCGATCATTTGGGTGTTGACAAAATGAAATCTCTTGCACGCTTGTTATGTTGGCGGTCAGAACTAAATACTAGCATCAAGTATAAAGTTGAAAATTGTGTTAAATGTACACAAACGACTCATAGCAAATCTTCATACTACCATCCGTGGTCGTTTCCAAACTTTTTCCAATTGATTAAAAACCATCCGTGGTCACTTACTTGTGAAACATTTCAACGAGTTCATGCCGACTACTGTGGTCCTTTTCTCGGTAAATGTCATGCTTTACTTGTTATTGACGCATAGTCATCTTGGCCTGAAGTTTTTCTAACTACCTATCCAAGTGCTGAATCCACACAGTAAGCATCGAGGAAAGTATTCAGTCGTAAATATGCAACAACTGCTTTGGTCACTGACAACGGCAAAAACTTTACTGCAAAATCCCTCGAGGAATGGTTAAGTGACCTCGAATGTTGACATCTGTTTACTGCTCCACGACATTTCCAGTCGCATAGGCTGTTTGAGAGTTTTGTGCGAACTCTTAAATCTTCCATTACTTCATTCTCTTCTACTTTTTTGTGGAATTAGACCGCGGAATACAGGACTGACGTTCATCCAGTTACTGGGAAGAATCCTGCGTTTCTTTTTAGATCTCGCTCATTGCGTACAAGTCTTGACCGTGCTAAAACTAATGGTACATTTTTCAAAGGTAATGATACATGGCCTGCTACAGGAATGATACTTTCATCAAATGGCAAATGTATGGTTACAATTCTTGATTTGGATGATCTCTCTTTTCACCAGAGATACATCAATCAGGCTGACTTTATTACCGGAGATCAGTCTGTTAACGACACTTGTGCTGTTTCAAACTCTAGGGAATCCTTCGTAAATGATCTTATTGTACCCAAACAAAATGTTTTCTCTGAAGAAAACACTACCTGTGAAGCACCTGAAGTTCCCGATCCGAGAACAACTGAAAGATCACGGTCAAGAACAAAACTTGACCATAAACACCCACACACTTGTCCAATGTGGCTGATATGATAAACATAATTTCTGCTCTACTCATCAGCTTATTGTTTTAATATTCCAAGTGCTACACGCACGTGTCAAATTGAATACATACGAAATTTTGTCAGGTTGTGCTGAATTCTGAATTTTAGTTCCCTTGGTCAAATCGATATACAGAACGTCTCATAATAGACGCAAGAAATAACATTCACGTTTGAACTATAAAACTAAAGTTAACATTATTATTTTTTATTCAAACATACAAACCCTATGGAGGTTTATTTTTTAAAAACTGATATTACAAAAGATGTTGAAAAATTGCCCCTTGCTTCTGTGATAAGCTGGAGGCGGTATGAGATGTGAGACACAGCATGTTTAACGTCATCAAGCATTACCCTTGCACACCCCTCTTCAATTCTTGCTCTTAACTCCACCAAATTCTTCATTTTTTTCATGATATACGCGAGCCTTGATCAGTCCCAAAAACCAATAATCCAGAGGTGTGAGATCCGGTGACCTTGCGGGCCAAAAGTTTGGAAATCCACGAGCAGTGACTCGTCAGAAAATTGCTCTCGGAGGTACGTTTTTTTCACTTGGTGTGAGTAGTGGGGTGGAGCGCCATCTTGTTGTTGAGATAAAGGTGGCGCCTCGTAACATGCTGCACGCTGGCGCCGGGAATTCCGCTTAAATGAGACACCTGAGTTATTGTCGTAGATACCATGGCGCTCTGGGACTGGAGTTGCTCGACGGCATTCTGTACAATGGGCGCTCTTTCATCACTCAAAAAGTTTCTCTCTTTGCCGGGAAGATTTATTACAGATCCGGTGGACTACAATTTTGCAGTCAAATGTGTTATGGTCGACACGGTGAAAGGATTATTGATGAGATCGTGTTTGGTTTTGTAACCAGGAAGTGCAGCGACGGCGCTTTCACAAGTTTCACAGTTTCTTTGCACGTACAGGTAAACATTGTAAACAAAAATATTGCACGCAAAACCTCCTTTATATGGCTAATAATAGCAAGAACTTTGTTACCCTGTTCTTGAATAACTCGGTTCGCTAACCCAATGAAAGTTTGCGTTTATTATGAGACATTCTGCATGTGTCCATTATCCGCACAATACTCCCGGCTGAAAAAACTTCACAAGTAGAGTAAAAATTTCTGCGCCGGAATATTGCATTTTGTTGCCCATATGCTCAAACAAAAAATTGATCCAATCTAATACCTTATTTTTGAAGCTAACCAAATAACGTTGTTCACTGAAGCAACCATGCTCTTGTGAAAAGTCTTCTGGGATAATTTTCCAGTATCACTGAAACCTTGCGGCGCCAAAATAGGGCTTAAAAGTTTGGACTGGTACTCTCTACTCAATCGCCTGATTGCTTTAGTTCATCGGGGACACGTCATAGCTTTCAAAAATGCAATTCCACTGTGCGAATACTGGGCGCCATCAATACACCACACCAGTCGGTCTGTTCGGGTTCATACGCATTCCGTCCAGATTGCGTAATGTCAGTCAAACGGTCCAACGCTTCATAGGTCAGGTATTGCTTGGTTTAGACTACGCATTTACCTACGCTGACGACATCCTGGTGGCAAGCAAAGTGATCTAAGTTTACGAATTACACTTACAAGCCGCCTTCGAACAGTTCCAAAAAAATGGCACCACTATTAACACAGAGTGGTGTGTTTTGTAGCAGACCAGCTTGATTTTTTCGAACACTGGGCAAACCACGAAGGGATTCAGCCGCTTCCAGAAAAATCAACACCATTTCTGATTATTCCCCACCTCAATCAACCTTGAGCCTTCTTCGATTGTTTGGTATGGTCATCTACTACAGTAAGTCTGTTCCACGTTGCTCAGAGATCCTATCGCCACTAACGGACTGGCTAAACTCGCCGAAAAAACTATCACCGATTTAACTTCTTTTGGTGAACATTGACTCTATTCTATTCATTCTGTTTTGTGTATTTTCATATGCCTTTGTTTTACGATGCGATATATAGTACGCCCGCGATATACGAGAATATACGATATTCATTCGTCCATATTCGGACTTCTATACTACGCGTACATTCGGTAGTTAAGATACCTACCACTATTCTAATTATCACATTCGGCGTCGCGGTCTGGAATTTTTTTCTCTTCATCACAATGTTATCTGAATTGGAATCGATCAGTGTAAATTCAACTGCACGGGAGGTGGAGGATTATTTGGAACGCTTCAGCATTTGGTGTCTTACCAAATCGGATCTGGATGATAAAAAGAAGACAGCTTATTTCCTGCACCACATTGGGAAGGATGCTTATGCTCTTGTGAAGAATTTATCATTATCTACGGCGCCGATCGATTGCACATTCGATGTTCTAAAGAAGTGAATTCTCAGTCATTTTAAACCTATCAATTTTGTGGCCGCAGAACGAGCGAAATTCAATTCGCTTATTCGATCCGAATCTCAGAGTATTCGTGATTTTGTCCTCCAACTGCAAACACAGGCTGCAAAATGTGACTACGGCCAACAACTTGAAAGCCAACTGAGTGATCGCCTCATTGCCGGAATTAATCTTCCAGATCTACAACAAAAGCTCCTAGTACAGACTGATCAACGCTTCATATCGATCAGAAAAATTTGCGAGCAATACCAGGATGTTAAAGAAGTAACCAAATGCAACGAGACCGTTTTATTTAATGCACTAAAGTCGAAAGGGCTGGAAGGTCGCCCACACGGTAAATTTGAAACCAATATGCGTTATCATAACAAAAACAACCAACTGAATTCGAACATTCAAAATCGTCAAATACGCCAACCAAAAAAAGTTCTTGGCAAATGTGCTTCGTGTGGACAGGACCACTCCAGATATACTTGCATACATCGCCAATCAAAATGTTTTTCATGTGGTAAGATTGGGCATATTCAGGATGTATGTAAGTCCAAAAGAGTTTGTAGACTGACTGTCGACTCAAATTCTGATATCAAGCCTTTGACTGATAACATCTCATCCATGTCTTTATCTGTTTTATCGAATTCTATGCATGTGTCGAAGACGCTCATATCAGGCTCTGGTAAAAAGCATAGTTTTATCATTGATACTGGCAGCGTCGAATCCATTATTCCTGAGTCAGATCTTATAGCATTTTATCCTACTGCTGTTTTAAAACCGACACAATTATCTGTTAGAGGTATCACTGGACATGCTTTACCGCTTCTTGGTTCATGTACTATACCAGTCAAAGTTTCCAGTGGTAACTTTGTTGATTGTAATTTTCTTGTATCGAATTCTGGTCCTTCAATAATTGGTCTCAAAGTTTTACGTGCGCTTAACGTTAACATTTCACTACTTACTTCAAATTTCAACGAAACCGAATTGAAACAACTGATCACGAGCTGCTCCAAAGTCACCGGAGGAATGCGCATACCAAAAGTGAAACTCGAGGTTTCTGGTGATCCGATTTTCCTCAAACGACGTATAGTACCTTTTGGTTTGCGTGAACCAGTGCGTCTAGCTCTAGATTCATTGTGCCAAAAAGGTATTCTGACACCTGTCGAGTCTTCCAAATGGGCTACGCCGATTGTTACGCCATTAAAGTCTGATGGTAAAACTGTTAGAATTTGTGGCGATTATCGATTGACACTCAACAAAAGCCTACTTCAACGCTCGTGTGCTACAGAAGAACCTGAAGATGTGTTGTATCGTCTAGCGGGATCAAAAATCTTTTCAAAAATAGACTTGAAGGATGCATACTTGCAGATACCACTTGATGATGCTACTAGTGAATGCACAGTCATCAATACACCATTTGGATTATATCGGTATAATTTCTTGCCATTCGGACTTAATGTCTCTCCTGCTGTATTTCAAGATGTGATTAATTCAATTACTGACGGTCTTGAAGGTGTTGTAACTTATCAAGATGACGTGATAGTTCATGCTGTCGATAAGGTTACGCACGATTCACGCTTGCTTGCATTATTCAAAAGATTTCATGACTTAAATGTTGCCGTTAATTCTTCGAAATGTGCATTTTCTGTTTACAAACTATCATGTTTAGGCTACACTGTTGATGGAAATGGTTTTTCTCCTGATAATGAACGTTTATCGCCTTTAGTCAATGCTCCATCCCCTTCTAATCTGTCCGAACTTCGTTCCATACTTGGTGCATTGCAATATTATTCCCGATTCATACCTAACTTTTCTCAGAAAGCTTATTGTCTATTTGAACTGTTATCTCTGAAAACATTTTCATGGATATCTGAGCATGAGAAAACTTTGCGTTCTTTACTCAATTATCTTAAATCTGACGCTATTTTGAAACCATTTTCTGCGAAAGATCATTCAACCGTTATAACTGATGCGTCTCCAACTGGATTAGGTGTTATTCTCGAACAAAATGGCCGTCCTGTCATTTGTGCATCCCGTCGACTAACACAAGCCGAACAGGGCTATTCTCAAACACAGCGTGAAGCTCTTGCTGTCTACTGGGGTGTAAGTAGACTACACAAGTATCTTTTTGGTAAACCATTCACGATTGTGACCGATCATGAAGCCTTGAAATTCATATACCATCCTATGAAATCATTGGCTAAGTCATCCGCAGCCATGGTTCAACGTTGGAGCATCGCTCTCAGTTCGTATACATATGACATTATTCATCGTGGTGCTAAATCCATTCAGCACGTCGATTATCTATCCAGAGTTCCAGAAAGTTTATCACAATCTAATGTTTCTGATTGTTTGTTAGTACAACCGCTTCCGATTAAACGAGACGAGCTTGTGCGTGATACCCGAAAATACTTTTCATCCGTTATCTCTGCATTAAGACGAGGATGGACGCACCAAGAACGTCGTCGATTTCCCGCATTTTATGCTCGTCGAGACAGTTTAGCATTGACACCTGATGGATTGTTGTGTTATAACGATCGTGTCGTGATTCCACCAACACACAGAAGTGCCATTTTATCCGATTTGCATTCCGGACATTTAGGCATCGACAAAATGAAGTCTCTTGCCAGACTTACTTGTTGGTGGCCAGAGTTGGATGCAGACATTGCGCGTACGGCTAAGGATTGTATGAATTGTACACACAAAATTCATTCCAAACCATCCAAATGGATTCCTTGGCCATTGTCCTGTGAAACATGGCAACGCATTCATGCAGATTATTGCGGTCCATTTTTGAACAAATATTATGCACTGGTGGTTGTAGATTCCTATTCACGCTGGACGGAAGTATTTCTCACGACATCCCCGAGTTCTGAGTTTACTCAGTATGCTTTGAGGAAACTATTTAGTCGTGAAGGTGTACCAATTGTTTTGGTCACTGATAACGGCTCACACTTCACAGCGAAATCTCTCGAATATTGGTTAAAAGGACTTGGTTGTCGTCATTTATTTACTGCTCCCCGTCATCCACAGTCTAATGGACTCGCTGAAAATTTTGTTCGAACTTTGAAATCTGCCATCAATTCTATTTCCCCTGTTACTTTTCATGATCTTGATCGAGGTATTGATAATTTCTTGATGCAGTACAGGAATGCTGCTCATTCAATTACTGGTAAGAGTCCAGCAGAGCTATTCAAGTCGAGATCCTTACGCACGAACCTGGAATGCATTGGGACTGCCGACGTAACATTTTTCAAGGGTAACGATCTACGTCCATCTACTGGTGTTGTTATTGGGAGGAACGGGAATCGTATGGTCACGGTTCTTGACCTCGAAGATCTCTCAAGTCACAGACGGCATGTTGATCAGGTCGAATTCAATGCTAGAGGTCAGTTTGGCGGCAATACGTCTGTTGCTTCAAACACTAATGACCTTTCTGATTCTCTTACAGATGGTTCTGATGAGCATGAAACAAACACTGAACCTGACAATCCGACATTGAGAAGATCTGAACGTTTAAGGTTCCAACCTATTAGAGACTATAAACACCCGCACGCTCATTCAACGTGTGGTGGATGTGGTGAACATCGACTCTATTCTATTCATTCTGTTTAGTGTATTTTTATATGCCTTTGTTTTACGATGCGATTGAGAGTACGCCCGCTATATACGAGAATATACGATATTCATTCGTCCATATTTGGACTTCTATACTACGCGTACATTCGGTAGTTAAGATACCTACCTAAGATACCTACCATTATTCTAATTATCACGCTTCTACCAAAGCCGCTATTTTCGAAATCACCACCCTGAACTACTTGAACAACAGTCCTGACTGTCACCTTATTTTGAAAAGAGACGCATCACCAACCGCTGTCCGTGCGGTTCTTCAGCAAGTGGTCGGCAAGAACACTCCAATTCTCTGCTTCTTTTCTCGTAAACCAAAACCTTCACAAACCTGGTAAAGCACTTCGAATAGAGAGTTCCTGGCGATCTACTTAGCTGCCAAGCACTTCCGACACATCCTCGAGGAAAGGAATTTTACTGTTTGAAATGACCGAAAACCTCTCGTTTTTGCCTTGAGATTAACTCTGGACAAACAATTTCCGAGAGAGGACCGAGAAACCGGAGTTCATTTCGTTGCTGGCGCTCTCTCTCGCATAGAAATAAACCGCAGAGCACCTACTCCTATCGATCCATCCAGAAGTCGGAACCCGAATTTCCGGTATTTTTAGTCCTAGTCCCTCAGTTTCGTCAAATATCGCTTCTTAACTTGTTTGTGACATATCAGCATGGTGTCCAAGGTCTTTCGTTTCTGAAAAATATGGACGTCCTGTATGTGACTGCTTTCACGCACTCTTCCATCCGAGCATACGGGCCACTGCCAAACTCGTGTCGCAAAGAAGCGTTTGCCCAAACGTGCAAAAAGAGATCCGTAATGGGGGTTAAGCAATGTCTTGATTGTCCCAAAAGTAAGATTCATCGACATAACACACATCCGCCTGACGTTTTACAGCTGAAAGACTTTTGGAACCGTTGCCACCCACAACTTCACTTGTGTCTCACGCGCTGACTTGTGGCAATTCAGAAAGCGTTGCTAGAAGTTTTTCTGACAACGGAATTGCCACATTCTTCGAACACACTACCACCACCACCGATCGGGGTTTATAATTCACGTCAACGCTTTTTGCGACCCCAAAACAGTTACTTGGTGCGGATCACTTCCAAAACACCACATAAAATCTAGGCTACCAACGGCATGGTTGAACCCTTCCATCGAAAACTCAAAGCGTCGCTGATCGTCTACTCTATCACGTACTGGTCAGGACGTCTCCCGCTGATTCTTCTGAGTATACGCAATACCGTTGAAGAACACGTTTTTGGCACTATCTTACGCCTTACAGGTGAAATGATTGTCAGGTCCTAAATCGGCGGTGGAGCGTATTCCAATTCCTTAACTTCCCGAATCCCCCAATGCATGCGTGACATCCCTCCCTCACCAACTCGACAAAACTTCAGACCCATCCAAGTGCATCCGGATGTTGCAAAAGGTGGTTTTACATTTGTGCGCGTCGATTCAACTACAGTACAAAGGACCTTTCCAAGTGATTCCTCAAAAAGCCGTATCCTCCGTAGTTCATCGTACCGGCCACAAAAGCACCGTTGTCAACGATCGGCTAAAGGTGACTGCTGCAACGAACCTAATATGCTTAGCATACCATTTACCACTCCGTTACACAGCCGCACAGTCCTACGAGCTCCACTTTGGCCAAAACAGCACACACCTTCACTCATAAGATCTGGTCAGTAGCGTGACTGCAGGTTGTGAATTCAGGAAATGAGTGTATAGAGAAAGAAATAAAAAATTTACAACAAATTCAGCATGCTTGTTTTGTTTGCTGGCAGTGAGAAACCTGGGTTTTTTAAACACGCATAAAATCTAACCATGTACAGACGTAATCATACAGTGCTTGTTGCATGTGTCTTCATAAAGCTGTGGAAGCATGTCTCAGGTGATACCCGAAAGTGTCTTCGTAGAGTCGAAGTAGGTCAAATAAGCAGCTTTCCTTAGGAGGCCGAAGCGACCAAACGCAAAAAGGCGTTCAGTGGACCAAAAAGAATAATGGCCTCATTTTATGTGAGCCCATTATTCACGTCTGTAGACCTCGATTCAGCCAAGACAACTGTGGCCGAATTATTGGACATCGGAGGATCGGTAGATAAGGAAGATCTCTGCAGAATACTCTTCTTGTGTTTAATCACACATTTCGAGTTTAGCGGAGAAAATTATGAACAAATATGAAACACCACTGGGATCATCAATTTCAGAAATGACAGTGCAAAAACTGGAGCAGATTGTGTTTTCCGATATGAATCCCAAAATATAGATCTGTAGTGTCGGTAATCCGTTGTCACATTTACCATTCTTCCTGAACTTGAACCACACTTTGTAACTGTCGTTCACATTGTATCATGACGTTTGTTTTAATGTTACGAATACAGATTTTCTTGGCGCGACTTCCCTGCTTTTCGCTGAGTCAGTGAAATTGCATCCGATTGAGCTGATTGCTGTTTGCTGAAGTCGTGAGATTGGATTATTGTGTTTGTGTGAACTGTTAAACGTCACAATAACTCCTTGTGACAATTTTCAGCTGTGATAACTGTCTACCGTGGAATTTATTTCTAAAACTCGAACTAACAGTGGAGAGTATCCTTCTTACTCTGGATATATTCTCCACCGCCGAATACAATTACTGCACAACATTTCGTGTAGTGGAATTATTGGACCTCCAATTTAGTGAGTCTATTACGTTCATTTGTCCATTTCTTATTGCCATTTGTTATTTCTAAGCTGGTATTTTGGTTGTATATCCTATCGAACACGCATACATAGGTCCTTGTCCACTACA
>NW_008751969.1:397452-421913 GCF_000715545.1 Opisthorchis viverrini | reverse complement strand
TGACGATCACCCGTCACCTATCCTGAAGCAAACACGTGTTGGTCGAACCTGCAAGACTCCTGTTCGCTTTGCAGACTACACCCCTTGAGTTTTGTCACATTATCGAGCGTCATTCCCTTTTATCATTCCTGACGCTCTAGGGGGGGAGTACTGTAGTGTCGGTAATCCGTTGTCACATTTACCATTCTTCCTGAACTTGAACCACACTTTGTAACTGTCGTTCACATTGTATCATGACGTTTGTTTTAATGTTACGAATACAGATTTTCTTGGCGCGACTTCCCTGCTTTTCGCTGAGTCAGTGAAATTGCATCCGATTGAGCTGATTGCTGTTTGCTGAAGTCGTGAGATTGGATTATTGTGTTTGTGTGAACTGTTAAACGTCACAATAACTCCTTGTGACAATTTTCAGCTGTGATAACTGTCTACCGTGGAATTTATTTCTAAAACTCGAACTAACAGTGGAGAGTATCCTTCTTACTCTGGATATATTCTCCACCGCCGAATACAATTACTGCACAACATTTCGTGTAGTGGAATTATTGGACCTCCAATTTAGTGAGTCTATTACGTTCATTTGTCCATTTCTTATTGCCATTTGTTATTTCTAAGCTGGTATTTTGGTTGTATATCCTATCGAACACGCATACATAGGTCCTTGTCCACTACAGACCCGTTGGACGGACTACACATTTGTGATCATTAAAAGGAGTGAACTGCAACGATCATGATAACTGCTAAGCAACGTTTTTGATTACATCTCACGATCGACACGCATACATAGGTCCTTGTCCACTACAGACCCGTTACGTGGACTACACATTTGTGATCATTAAAAGGAGTGAACTGCAACGATCATGATAACTGCTAAGCAACGTTTTTGATTACATCTAATTCACGATCGACGAAGAAAACGGAAGACGGAAAACTGGCGCCTCTGGACGTCTCCATCACTAGATGGCAGAAAGGCGGCACACACTGACCAAATCTTTAGCAATTACTCAAATTGCCACACACAAAGCTGCTTTCGGACACTTTTCAAGGAGAACAATACACAGCATCACAACAGAATCTGGGCTCACAGAAGGCAAACGCTTACACTAATTGTTTCAGAAAAATGGATACCCGAGGTATTTCATTTGGAGACCACTCGGAAGGCCAAACTGCAAGCGAGTCACACATATATACATCAAGAACACCGCTGAAATTACGCAAGGCTCTTAAGAAGTCTGCGGACACTGCGGATGACAACTTAATGAATACAATAGAAATTAGGTCCAATAAGGAAGAAAATTTTCTGTATAGGATCGAATGCAAGGACTGCGACAAACGGCATACAGGATAAACAGGAGAGAAACCCCACACCAGAATGAATAGCCACAAGCTCGCCACCGAAAGACACGATCATTTCTCCCTCATCATCGTAAACAAATACCAGAAAGAATACGAGTTCAACTGGAGCGGCCTTCGCATACTAGCCCAAGCAAAAACGAAGAAAGAACGCAAATATATGGAAACGTGGTACCCCACTCTATGATCTCTCAACAAACATATCGAAATTGATCCCGTTTACCAACAACCAGGAGCGAGAGAACGTCAGATCCACGCAGAGCTTTGAGCTGCCAAAATGAATGGACCCATAGGAGAAGCGATAAGGCCTCATTCAAACGGATACATCAATCGCATTAGTGGAAGCGCCGAGCCAAAGCACCAAAGTACCCGGCGGACGTAGGGATATCGACCGTTACAGTGAAGAAAATAAAGCGGTGCAAGCGAACAATCAAGCTCGAGAACGTCGTACCACAACGCAATGCCAATCAAGGCCAGAGAACGAACTAGTAAAAATAGAATGCGTTGGGATAACCAATCAACACAATGAAACAAAAATCAAAGCGCAACGAACATCACAAACGGACCAATATATTAACGAAAATCGTTACCCCTAAGTGGCCAATCACGACAGATAACAAAACGTCTTCAAAAGTTATATAGATGCACGCAAGCAAGGAAGAAGTACCCACCCATCTGCGCACTGATGATGTCTCCCCGCATGGTGGCGAAACGTTTGCGGGCCAATGCCAAGCTCGGCGAACAGCCACCTGATGAACAACCAATAATTGCCAACACCTGAAGTTTGGAGAAGGGAAATGTCTCCAAAGCCATAGACGCTGGAGCTTCTTCGTCACAAGCTGCCGGAAACGTGGACAACCCAAATGAGTGCTATCTGGCCACACCAATTCCGGAGATTGAAGATGTATTGAGTGGGCGTTCACCTCCTTCATGAGCCTTCGTCCTCGACAACAGGGAAGATGGAAATGCCTTGTTACGTTAAATACTCCATAGTGGAAAGAGGAACTGTTATCATACTGTTACTTAATGACAGCAATTTAAACAGGAAATAACCTCGGAAAATCCATTGCCGTTTGTTTGAGAAAGGTCCCAGTGTGCTGAAAAGTGCTCTAGATGCTGAGACGGTGCGCATTTTTCAGAGATAATAGACCCCACAAGATCCGCACAGGTTAATGCGCGGGCTGACTCCCTGGGACCGACATCACATGACAAAGCGTCCAAAACAAAACGAAAACAATCTTGGTCATCAGGGTCTTCGATTCCAACGTCCGCGGTCGCCGCAGGTCACGCATGGTGCCCGCTGAATTAGAGTGACATGTTCAGTGTTCCGACATATAACCTGTATACAAAATTAATGGTACTTTTTGAAACCGATTTTCCATGAGCATTACACTCAAGATGATCCGTATTCTTGGGCTCACTATGACCTAAGTAAGGACAGCCGGAGGAGTTATTCTTTCTTTGTTATCGCATAAGCTGTCATTTAACGACAATGTTGGAGCCAAATTGTTAGATCTTAAAATCAAAAAAGGCCACTGACATTCACAAAAGTCTTATGTAGCCTTTGCCGGCGCGCATTCGAAGTGTCTAGGAAAACTAGGTCATTATTACTGCCATGGGCAAGAAGCACACTCAAATTACTTCGGCCGAAACTGTAGAGTTTTTGAAGTTTCGACTCGAAAGGGGAGTTTTTCTAATCCATTTTCACCTTCCGGTGACATGTTGTTCACGAAATTTCAGGGTCACGGATCATCACAGATTCGCGTTTTGCTACCGGTTTACGCGAAATCGCACTTCAGCATATTTTGGTGTTCTTCGGTCTTCATTAGGAATAGAAGCGTCTGGAAAATATCGAACGCAAATTCCACCGTGGAAGATTGGACACTGACGGCTGTTTGTTTTACACTCCTGAGATTCAACAAATAAGGTGGATTCGTTTGGCAAACCTGGTTACAACACATTCTCCCATGGAGCTGAACTTCCATTAGGTGAAACATCGGAAGACAACAGCATGAAATGCGTATTGTCAATGCGAGAGCCATCTCCATTGATGAGCTCCTTTCTCCGATATGCATATCTAGACAGTAAACTATACAGCGTCACAAGCTAGCGACAGATATCATTCCTAAGATGAATATGATGTTCTATAAGTGGTGACCGCCAATAAACGGTCGCCATGATAACGTAAGACGATGGTACTCACCTCAAGTACTTATTGCAACTGCCGGGTACGTGTCTGCTCGACAGCATAATCCAATGACCGAAGACGGTCTGCAAGCGACAAAATCGACAAGTCGAGCAACGAGCACCGAAGAATGGATCCGAACTCAAAACGAAAGTGATCCCGACGAAAATGTGCTGTACTGTATGACAAGATATCAATAAATCAGTTAATGTGCAACAAACCTTGACAGTTATCGACCGACAGTCAGACCCTCGACAAACACGGAGACAAGCATGAAGCGTGAGAAACCAGTTCGAAAAGTGCCCAAAATGTGAATTTAAACAAGTGACAATAATACGGTTCATTTGAGGAACCAAGAACATGTTCATAGTTTGTGCAACGCAATGTTTTAATGGATGGGATGGAGATAGGGTGATGGGATAATAAGAAAATGTCAATGAATAGAAGGCAGGATTGGGCGGGACATTTGAATTTACGCGGTTGAGTTCAGGGAGATTGGGCGGGAGAAATTTGTAAGCGTTTTGTGCGATACACGGTCCCCATACTCAAAACCCTACGCGTTGTCAAGTATCTGGGATTCTCAGTGTAACTGCCAAACCAACGTCCATGTGAGATGCTGATTATGAGACCGCACGTGTACACAGTAACATAACCCAGTGGCCAACGATGAACTCTCATACTCATAACTATACACGATGCTTTTGCTACCTATGGTAAAGACCAGGCCAGTATCCATGTGGGTCGGTGAAAATAAGGACTCGACGATTCATGATAGTCTAATTTGACGGCCTGTCGCACCCATTGCTGTACACGATATCGCCTTATCTGGCTACTTATCGTACCTGCTATGTCCGTGCCCATGTGCGGCCTTGAGTAACCGGTAATCTAATCCAAACTAATCTGTCGTACTTGTAACTGTTTGTGTTTTCACCTATATTTGCTACTCATGATGAACACCGGGCCAGTGTTTATGCTCCTTGAAACTGATACAATGTAGCTGAGTGAAATCGACAGCTCAGTCTTCCTCGCCGAAACCCGTAACTATCACAGGCTCAACCACATTACCAACCTAACCAACAAGGGGTACCCTTCTGGGCCTCACCCAACTCACCATTCATGTCAAAGTAATACAACTCATCTTCACTTCTGAAATCATGTCGACTATATACGAAACATCAGGTAGTAAGATAGCCAAACCCGATGCGATCCATTTGTCTCGAATAATGATAATTATCTAGACTGCAAGGGCACATTCTTCAGTGGGAATTCCCGGTGCACAACAGAAAAATCTCTATCTAACTGTCATCTTACGTATTTGCCGGCACCGAACCACACGGGCTATCGTTTTCAGACAACCGTCGTTAAACACCTGAAAACGCCTTTATTCCGCGTCTCAAACGGGCCAGGTCTCAAAGCCATACAACAGAAGAACCCGTACTGCAGTCTGATACACACGCTACATGATATCCACTGCCTTGACGAGGTGGCCGTCTTATTGTTCCGTCTTCTTGTTCCGCCAATAAACCCAGTGGTTCGTCCAACAGCACTATTGGTGGCTCGGTGTATCGATGAATATCAAACCCTGACTTAAGCCAAATATAAACGTACGCTGAACATCATAAAAACAAAAACTTAATGGCTGTGACGAATTCCGTGACTTTAGCAGGATGCCTGCCGCAACCACTGAAGAATTTTTCACATCCAGGTCGCGAATGTCCGTTTCAATTTGGGTTTACGCAGACGTAACGGGCGTGATTATTTTCTAAGTCGTTTAGAGGTCAGTTCCAAACCGGATACAGGAGAAAATACATGAGGAAACCAGTTTTTCCACAAGACTTCCCACCGTTTCCGTTGAGACAATGCGCGAAGCCGCCGCTCAGTATTCTCACAATGCAATTGATTTCTCGATAGCTACGGAATTTTTAGGCTCGCTTCTTCATGTAGAATGTCCATGTATAATGTATATGGTCATGTAATATTGCAAATTATTCACTATGGTGAGCTGTTTAAGTGAGCGAATCTTCAAGGTCAGTAAACATCACCGACTGTGAATACGCTGCCCAATGTAATAGCAACCCGCGAATTGAAGAAAACGGTGAACTACAATGGACATATCTTTTCAATAACTTCCCAGCTGAAATAATTCCCCGAGTATTTCAGAATCTAATGGCCTTTGTGGATGCAAAATATGTGGACGTGCATTCCTGCAGACAACTTTTGCTCAATAATTGCTGTTACTAGCTAAAATTCCGTATTGCACGTTTAGTACTGGCGAAAAGTCATGCAATTTTGCTGATAAAAAGCAGTGTTCCATATAGGTTGGGAATTAAGCTAGGAAGCCCTTGACGTTGAGCGACTAGCCACATGGAACCTGTGTTAATCACAACGGACAGCTGAACGATCTTAGCTGGCGCATATGACCTACATGCGGCTAGGGGTCCACGATGCCTAATCAGCTGCCCGGAGCATGGCCATAAAATGTTCAAAATGTATGAAAAATTGTTGAGATGTATCACTCCTTTAATGAGTACATATATCCTTCCAGGAGGCACATGATCTTCTTCGTGAGGAGTGTTCATTTGGCCGCTGGCGTCCCGAAGTGGGAAAAAGATAAGTTAGGTTATCAAGATATCAACATAAGGCGGGCGGCCGATAAACTGGTAGGAATACACACCCAAGAACGTGCGTACATCAGCGGCTATGATGTCGTAGATGCTTGTTCGTGCAGTGCCATCTTCAGCGGCTAAATCACGTGACTGCTTACTGCATCCCTCAAGAAATACGAGAATTACATGAAACACGTGGTGTCTCAATAACAAGCAAGTTGTCTGAAACTGATGTGTCACATTAAATCATCTTCGCTCCTATCACCAAGCTGGCCTTCTACAGCGTTGGTCGTATTTGTCGGACATTTACTCACGGCTGTCAGATAGTTCCATCTTGGACCCGGAAGCACGGGCACACAAAGAGTTACGGGACCCACTGTGCTAGGATTCTGTACTTCAGACCAGGTTAGCATTATGAGACGACCTCTTTGCGTCCCGGATAGCGTGCGCACCTATGCGTTTTTCTGATGGGCCGGAGGCTAAGAACCAAAAGTTATTTACTTGTATGGACTCACTTTTGTGACAATCCCGAAGAGCACCCCCTCTCATCGGGCAAATTTCGCTATCACAATAGTCAGCGTGATATATTACGCGATCGGTTGCACACCAGCGGTCACCGGTATTAGTGGGCCGGTCAGATAGCACAAAAATGCCCAAGTCTGTGTCCCTATACCGCTATCTGGTTTGAGGTGCAGTACCCTCGACCACCAACGGCAGCCATCGTTGGTGGATTTGAAAGCAAGCTAAGAAGAAGTCCATGAATGATAGGTCCCACTGCTTGAAACGGCCTGATCTTTAAATACAGAGAACAGGTGTATGCAGGGGGAGAAAGTGCATGTGCGTTCTCCAGCACATGTCAACCGTCTGTGGGCATCTGAGTGTATGCACCGCATACCATAATTTAGTTTACGCCACCTTGTTTGTTACAAAACCATCACAGGGCATCTTTGGAGTTCACAGCCTCAGGTACCTCAAAACGGGAGAATATGCATACGTAGTCATTCTACATACCACATTCAGAATATGGGCGTCCCCCTCGAGGATTCTCTGTCTGTAACATTAGCACGATGTATGCGTCTCAAATTCTGTCAAAAGCCACTAGGCGTGCCGGGACACCCTTTGTATTGCATGCTCCAGCGTGTCGGAGTTTGGTTTGGTCTGGTCAGAACATGCTCATCCAGCGGAGGATTTTTTGACCCACCTAAGACGCTAGGCCGTGGAGCAACGGAACACGTGGAATATGATCAAATGCCTTTGAGAAGTTAAAAAATATGGCGCCCAAAATGAGTACATTGTCTTTGGCTTCAGTTTGCCTGTCCATAAATACGAGCGTGTTCGTCAAGCAAGAACGGTTTGGGAAGAATGCGTATTTTGCTGGGGACACCTAGTTTTTGGTACTGAGGTGGTGTAAGTTCACTGGCTTCAGAATGCGTTACCTCACCTTGCACGGTATGTCGACGAGTTTACTAGGCCTTTATCTGCCGGTCAGTCTTGTATTTTGGCTTGACAATCGCTTCCTTCTAAGCAGAAGGAAGTTCGCCTTCGTTAGGCAACTGGCGGAACACCAGATTAAAAAGTTTCGCCAATAGGGCGACATTCCCCTCGGGATTGTTGGATGGAGCTCGCCTGGCCCCAAGTCGTTGAGGATATGCTGTCTTGTCCCAGAGCTTAGGAACAATTTAATCCGTAACAAACACGTGCGTAATAGATATTCTCAGATACAACCGGCCAGATTTTACTGTAGGGAGGTCGCTGTGGTAGAATTTAGGCACGCATGGTGTTCTTCAAAGGCTTTGACAATACTTTCTGGTTATTCCTGGGTTCTCAATTTCCATCCCTCAAGCACAAGGCGGTTGGCTATTTCTCCGGCGATCTCCTGTACCTAAATGATACATTTTTTCGGGTGAGGTTTGACATCTTAGTCTGTTTTTGTATGTTCCGCTAGCGTCTGTCTGATCTACAGCTGTTGCGTCTATTACGAGATGCCAGATCATATCTATTGTAATTTTCCCTTTGAGGAATAGTCGGGACCCAAATTGCAGGAGACGTCGAAACCTGCGTCTACATTGTGAAGCTTAAGAAAGGCAAAACCGGCCACGACCTGTCGAAAGTTTTCAGCAACCTTATCAGTAGTGCATTTTGAATATACTTGTATCGCGATACCTTGAGTAAGATAGCAACTGAATCATGAGGCAACCCGGTGTAGCACAGTAATTTGCAAAGAAACGTCACAAATTAGAGATTGAGCTGAGTTCTAGGTGAATCACTCGCAGAACCTTATTTGCTTGCTCACGGGTGTATTTTGCCTCCATAGTTCCCTTTTGGAGGAATGGTTAGGACTTCGTTTCCAAGAGACGCCAAATCCTTTTGCTTAACTTTTGTCCAGTTCGACTGTGCACTAGTATTGCTGAATGAACGCTGCGTCAGAGTCTTGAATTTTCCGAAAGCTGTTCTGTTCGTCTCTCACTCTGAAGCCGTTTTAGGAAGATGCACGTCACGCAATGGTCCCCACAGCAGAAATTTCCGACCATGTTAAAGTTTTCGAGTTCCTGTTCCAGTGGATGAAATCAAACGTCAAAACACTGGTCGCCATGTCCCGGTAGAGCTTTAACTAATACTTGATGAAATAAGTGTCTTTTGTTGGTGATTACCAAATCTTGCAGGGATGACAGTTGGCCCAAACGGTATATGCTGGCTGCAACGATACGTTGAGTCCAAGTGTTCTGGAGGACGACTTTAGTCAGCCCCGCTTAAAGATGTCTGATAGAATTAATGCGCTGGAGTTCCACTCCCAGGGCCCTGGAGCGTCGAAATCATGTACTAGCAAGAGATGTGCGAATCGGCACCTAAAGGACAGTTTTCCAAGGGTTGGAATGAGGATTTTGTTATCCTCAGGTGGACAATGGTAGGCCACGCTGAGAAAAAGAAGCGGCGGTCCCATGGTGCGTAATAAAACGTGCTGGGTTGGTATCAGAAAGAACCATCGGGGTGTGCAGGGCCGCGTGTGAGTATAAAGTGACACCAGCTACCCCCATCTCGCGTTGCGAGTCAACTCAGAAAACGGATGAGCCCTCCGTCAAGAACTTTGCATCACAGACGTCTTGTGTGAGCCAGGTTTCTGAAAGTGCGATTATGGACGGCAGTTCATGGCGAGCTGACTGTTTATTATCGCGAAGTTTGTCTAACAGGCCGAGACATTTTGGAGAGAAGCAACTGGACACGATCTCTGCTGCGCCCAAAGCTGGATGGCATGAAGATCTACCACCAGAGATTTAACAACTCTTCTCCAGCTTGAGTCCAGCGCTTCGCGAAGACTTCTGTATCGCCCGTGGCCGGGTTCAGTGCTTCCGAGACCTGCTGTTTATGTGAGGGGGAATTTTCTCCCAAGAGATTCTGGTCGCGCGAGCCTTCATTCTTTGAAAGACGCACATTGTTATGAATCCGAACGCGTAAGACCAATGACTATATGTAACTTGAGAACGGGCTCACAAATCTCCAGCCGTGACGCAAGCTCAACCGCTCCTAGCGCACAAATAAGGAAACCAGGCCTGCAAAGGAGGGCCTATACAGCCCCGACCGGAGGCGAAGAACAGCGGGAGTACCATCAGACATATGTATATATATCGAGAGACCTTGGGGAATCATAAATTCGTTAGCACACATAGGGTCCAACCGGTCAATAGGAAGTATGTGCGGTCTTTTTGGATTAAGGCAAAACATGGCGAAAAGGGTAAAAAATTTAGCAGTTGAAATCGTTAGATAATAAAATTGGCAATAGCTTGGAAGGTAAAAGGTTTTTTGGATACTGACACCCTCAACAGGTATGCCGTCTGAAACACCTTTGTGTGTTTTTGGGGCCTGAAAATTGAGTTTTTCCCGGGACTTATGTCCACACAAACCGGGTGCGCGGATGATATTTTTCCCCTTGCTCACATCTTTCAAGGCCGTGAGTTATTTCAAAAGACGCATATAACTCTGCCGCACGGTTAACGTATGGGCTTTACACCTGCTAATCGTTAAGCGCTGCTGCGAAACTGGGATGAGTCTCACCCGAATCACATTCCTGCTCACCAAATACTCGATGTGGTAAACAAATAATCCTCCATGGATATTTGTTTGTGCTCCAGTGGACCGGCTGGGTACGAGATTACTTTTTGAATCTGGAAAGGCAGAGGAAATTTCGTCACTCTTCCACACCTATGGAAAGGGACCGTCGTTATTTTTTCCGTCAGGAATAGAGGACGCAGTGATCGTGCGATTGATGCGGTTATGTATGGCCTCTACGCGGTGACGGGAACCGAAGCAACTGAAGCCAGCATTCCATTAGTATATGGTTTATAGTTGACCAAATGAACTAAGAGGAATAAGCCGTCAGGTCGCGGGCTCGAGTCACGTCGGGCTCATCCGTTGTTAGTGCTCCACTTGCAACGTAAGTAAATTGATTAACGGATGGCAAGCACCAAAAAAGTCTTTTACAAGAATGATGATAAATGCAATAGTTGGGTGCACTTCACGGATCCACGGATTGATACACAGGATCGAGGCTTTTGCCCAAGTTTCCCGGGTCGGTTTTGTTCTTGTCGGTCAGTGACTGTCGTTCACCTGAAAGGCACAAGCGAAAAAAGGGTGTAGCACTGCTCTTTATGTTCTCAGCGTGGGGCAGTATGCTCGCCAGCGCGAGGATTCGCGTAAATAAATGTCTAATAGTGCTTTAAATTGGGTTCGTGAAGGAGCGTGTACAACCGTCGGAGGAAGGTCATTCCACGCAGCTACTACCCGAAATGAAAAAAAGTTTTGTCTAACGGATGTGTGTGCCCTGAGCTTGAAGATTTTCTTACTATGTCCCCGCCGGGTGTTTGCTGGGTCAACGGTAAAAAACCTGTTTGCCAAGCTTTGTTCAAACAGGGCGTAGGTAAGAATTAGGTCCCCTCGGAGGCGACGGTACTCCAGGGGAAAGAGATCAAGCGTCGCGAGACGCGTTTCGTAGTCCACGGACTTGAGGCCGGCAACCATTCTCGTGGCGGCCCGCTGGACACGCTCAATGAGGGTGAAGTCTTTCGTACGTCCAGAGTAGACAACTTGGTTGGCGTACTCCAGGATCGGTCTGACGTAGGCCCCATAGAGTATTTGGAAGTCCATGCGAGTAATACGGGAGAAGGTACGTCGGATCATCCGTAAAACGGCGAATGCCTTTTGGGCCGATTTCTCATGGTGTAGTGCGAAGGACAAGTTTGAGGAGACCCAGATGCCTAAATCTTTTTTGGCATCTATCCTCATGATGTTTTCTGGTCCCTTTTCACCATGCATAACAAAGGCATTCGCTGAATCCCCTCCAAACGACACATGGACGCACTTTTCATCATTCAGAGGAAGGTGCCAGTCCAACGACCACTGCTTGGCAGCGTCTACATCCATTTGGAGGGCGCTGGCATTGGAACTCCAGGATTTCAAGTCGTCCGCAAAAAGTAAACATGGACTCGCAAGAACGTCTGGGAGGTCGTTGACGTAGATCAGAAACAGGAGTGGTCCCAAGACGGAGCCTTGAGGAACTCCAATGGAGACCGGCGCTGGAGAGGAATAGGTTGAGCCTATTCTCACTCGGAATGACCTGTCTGATAGGAACGCCTTGATCCAGCGAAGGATTTTCCCTTGAATCCCGTAAGACTCGAGTTTGTGGAGCAGCGGGACGTGTGGGACCCTATCAAATGCTTTTGAGAAGTCGAAAAATATGGCATCCGATATGAGTCCTTCGTCCTTGGCTTGGGTTAAGCTGTCCATAAACACGAGCATGTTTGTCACGCAGGAACGGTTTGGGAGAAATCCGTGTTGAGCTGGAGATATCAGATTGCTGGAAGTAAGGTGATCTAGGATGGCTCGCTTCAGAATGCGTTCCATCACCTTGCACGGCACGCTAGTGAGGCTTATAGGCCTATAGCTGCCAGGCGATAGTCGGTCACCAGTTTTGTATATTGGCGTGACAATCGCTTCCTTCCAAGCAGGGGGAAGGCGGCCTTCGTCAAGCGACTGACGAAACACCAAGTGTAAATGGTTTGCCAGTGTGGAGGACGTTTCTTTCAGGATCCTCGGATGGACCTCGTCGGGTCCCAATGCGCAGAATGGGTTGATCTTGTCCAAGAGTTGACGAATGTCCTCAACCGTGAAGACCAAGTCGGTTAGAGGCTGTTCGTAGTTTCTCCTTGACAAGAGTGGATGTGACGAGGACGCTGGGGCTGTAGACAGACACGCATAGTGTTCTCTGTAAGCCTCAGATACCACTGTTGGGTCATTTGTCGGTTCTCCGAACTAAATACAATCCGATGGAATGAGCCACTGTTGGGTCATTTGTCGGTTCTCCGAACTAAATACAATCCGAAAAATGGAATGAGCGGAAAAGGGACTTATGATTAGGGGGCACTTGTTGGGGATTTCTTGAGTGAAAGTCAGTAGGTGGGACGTGTCTTCTCTGCACTATCGCTGCTACATGTGTTCCGTAGTTATCCGTGAAGACTTTTGGAGCTCAATTGACTTCATGTCCTATGCGCCCACGTGTACTCGGCCGGGTTGTACGCCTATTTATTGTGTGCACTGTGAAGAGAGGAATCTCCCTTCGTGTCTGACACTTGCCCGAACATGAATACAACTTGACCTGATGTGTTGAAGTTTATAAGCCGGGCGCGTGACGCAAGTGGTAGCCGCATGAACAAAAATGAATGAGAAGTTGTGGTGTGCAAATTTTTGACTAGGGTCACAAGCGGGACCGGAATTGTCAGATGATCTGATGCGTGACCTCTACGAGTTAACCATCAAACACAGGGTGAACAAGTTCCCGAAAGTAGGGTTGCAGTCTCAAGTCCGTGACCTCCCTGAAGTCCGAGTTCTTTTGTCAAAGAACTAGTGTACTTAGCCTCAATGAGATCACTACTACTCCATGTGCGCGATTGTTGATATATAGGCGACTGTCTATATTATTTGGTCATAGCTATTTTGGGGACGCTTGCCGGTCCGGCATCAAATCGAACTCTCATTGGTCGAAAGTCGGGACCCAACAGCCAATCCTGACCCAGTTTCGCCGAATTAAGCCGGGCGCGTGACGCAAGTGGTAGCCGCATGAACAAAAATGAATGAGAAGTTGTGGTGTGCAAATTTTTGACTAGGGTCACAAGCGGGACCGGAATTGTCAGATGATCTGATGCGTGACCTCTACGAGTTAACCATCAAACACAGGGTGAACAAGTTCCCGAAAGTAGGGTTGCAGTCTCAAGTCCGTGACCTCCCTGAAGTCCGAGTTCTTTTGTCAAAGAACTAGTGTACTTAGCCTCAATGAGATCACTACTACTCCATGTGCGCGATTGTTGATATATAGGCGACTGTCTATATTATTTGGTCATAGCTATTTTGGGGACGCTTGCCGGTCCGGCATCAAATCGAACTCTCATTGGTCGAAAGTCGGGACCCAACAGCCAATCCTGACCCAGTTTTCGCCGAATGCCGGTTTGCAGTGCTGCAGACAATGTGCCAGAATCTCCAGAATGTTGTCGCGGCATACAAGTGCTGTTAACCTGGTTTTGGGAATTAATGCGCTTCATACACCTTTACTGTTTTTTGACGAGAACGCCAGTTTGGGTGAACAAAGCTGGGGAAAATGCCGTTATTATAATTGCTGAACGGGAACCCTTGATGTCCATTGAATTTAATAGGCCCTGAGAATTAATGCAGCAGCAACAAATCCAGTTCAAAGAACCGCAACCGAAACTCGTTGGATCGCTAGTTCAGAGACTGGATCCAGACAGCAGCAGCCAGTACTAGTGAGTCATGTTTCCTCAAACGATTGTGGCCCTCATTCTAGTCACACTTTTGAGTCCTGGTTCAGGAGTCAAAAATGTGTTTATAACTGAATTTTCAAAATTTTATGACGGATGGAAAGTCAGATTATTGCTTTGAAAACTCGTCACACCGGAGAATGAACTGTACACGAATTTCATTCTCCCCAAACTTCACCGCGACCTCAACTTTGATGAAACGTTCAGAAAGCTGGCCCAGACTTTCAGAGATCAAGAATCACTGTTCAGTATCCGTTATCAATGCCTCAAGCTCGTTGAAATCGCGGAAAAACTCTGATGGCGACATTCGAAGTTGATTTAGCCTGCCAAAGGAAGTTCGTGACAGCTCATAACAATAGCACCCCAGTTCGTTCGAAACTTGATACGGGCTCGCACATCACGTTGCTCAGTGATCGAACGTGGGTACAAATCGGTAAGCCGTGTGTGAAGCCGACCGAAGATTAGGGTTGTAATGTTTCTGGTGGTTACAGCTGGCTCCATCTGCTTCAACGGCTCGACGGCACAAGCCACGTGCTACCTAACATCATGTCCCAAACTTAATGTCACGGGACTGGATTGGATCGAAAAGCAGAGGCTGCTATCAGAGTCGATTAATTTTATTTCCAACCACGCGCGCGCAGCACCCGAAGTCCTCCTCAGGCAAAATTAGTTTTAGAAGCGTTTAGTTCAAGGCATCTTGCAAAGCGATGCATCTGTATTTGCTGACGGGCTGAGACACTGCATTAAAGCGAGAGCCAGACTATGCTTCCTCCCCGGTACCAAATCAATTTTCAGGCCAAATTGCCCAGTATCATATATGGCCTTATCCATCGTTGACGAGGAACTGGACCGACTACACAAGGCTGGTGTTCTCCATTCGACCAGCTACTTTCCACATACCACACTGATCGTGTTGGCGGAGGAGGCTAACGCGACCATCCACCACGGGGCTCACTGGCGCACTGGATACCCATTAGCACTCCCTATCTCTTCCAGACAATTTACTGGCGAAACTGAATGGGGGTAAGCGTTTCGCAGAGATTGATTTGGTGAGTGCTTACCTCCCGATTACAGTTGAGGGAGAATCCCGAAAAGTGTTTATCATCAATACGCATCGCGGCCCGTTCCAGTATACCCGACTGACATTCGGTGTCAAAACAGCGCAAGCCGTTATTCAGCAGATCATGGATACGGTTCTGAAGGATGCTCCATCGTCATGGGTTCCAACCTTGATGAACTGTGGCAGAGCCTTGATTGCATGTTCGGTCGTATCCAAGATCATGACTTCAGAGTGCGTTGATAAAAAATGCACCCTCTTCGTGCGGTCGATAAAGTTCCTCGGGTTCATTATTGATGCCCGTGGGCTACATCCGGAGATCATCAAACATGTATCGGCAGCCACAAACATGACACCTCTGAGGTATTTCCACGGACTCGTCAGTCACTACATTTCGTTTCTGCCTGCCATGCGTCGCGTTCGAGGTTCACTGGGCCAACTATCACCAAGGACCACAAGTGGACATGGTCAGAAGAGCGCCAACGCGCTCTTGACTCTGTCGAATCCATGCTGAGTTCCGATCAGCTACTCATCACTGGAAATCGTCGTGGCAATGGATGCTTCGAACTATGGAATTAACGCGGTGATTCCTTGTATATTTCCCGACAATAGTCAGAAGGCCATTCCACATGCGGCCGGATCCCCCTCATCAGCCGAGTGCAACTACATTCAGTGGTTTGGGAGGCTTTCGCGATCGTGTTTGCCGTCAAAACCTTCCATGAAATGCTCCACGACCTTCAGTTCATCTTACTGGCTGATCACAAGCCAATCGTTGTATTTGGCTTAAAAAAGGGGAGCCCGATATATACGCCAACCAACAATGGGTAACTCTGTTTTTTTAATACAACTTCAAGATCAAGTACCAGTCCACAGTCAGCCCCGGATAAGCCAACGTACTGCCGCTTATCATTGATTTAAGCAGGCCAGAAGCAGAACTTACTGTAGTTGCCAAAATGCTTTGGAACCGAAGGTTAGCCGCGTAAATTCCGGAGCGGTCCGCCAGGCTACCGATCAAGATTCTGCTGCAACAGGTCAAGCATCGCCTTAATCGATGGCCGCGTACCTGCCCGAAAGGTGGAATGTGGCCTTACCTCAATTATCACTAGCCGATAGATGGCTTTCGTTTTCAGGACGCGTTGCCATCCAAGTGAAGTTACAACCAGCCGTCCTGAATCAGTTCCACACAAGACACTCGGGAACAAACGAGGTGAAGGCACTTGCTCGGAGTTACGTTTACTATCCTTTGATGGACTCCCAGATTGAAGAAGTCTCCAAATCTTCCTGTAATGTGGTGAAGCATCCAAGTTGCCAGCGAAAACCTACCCACAGTCGTAGCCGTAACGGACTGAACCCTGGTCTCGTCTCCACACCGACTATTCAGGTCCAGTTGGTGGCTAACAATTTTTGGTCGTGGTCGATGCCCTCAGCAAATGGCTGGAAATGTTTCCAGTGAGCAGCCCCACGACTGCCACAACAGTCCCGGGACACGGACGATTGTTCCCCCACTTTGGAATACCAGAAACGATTGTATCTGACTAAGGCAGTCAGTTCACATCCTCGGCGTTCGCAGAGGCTTGTTCACAGAGGCCTAACTCATGCCCACTCGCCGCCGTTTCATCCACAGTCGAACGGTCAGGCAAAACGCTCCGTCGTCACCTCGAGGAGGGCACTTCGGGAGTTCAGAGGGGAGGGACCAACTAAAGAGATTTTGCAAAGGTTCCTGCTATCATATCGAGCGACGCTAATCCCCAACTCGCTTGATGTAGTGTCACGAGCAGACTCACTGCTCCTGAGGGGGCTTCGAACACCGTATGACACCATCCGGCCACAAAAAGGGCAGATTAGTCACTGCAACACAAGAATGGAAGAACAGTTCAACCGGCATCATGGAGCGCGTTACTTCAGCAAAAACCAGAGAGTGTTGGTTTCCAACTATAGCGGTAGACAATCTACGTGGATTCCAGGACACATCCTTCAACGTGGCAAAATGCTCTATGAGATTCAAGTTGACCCAGCCAGTTGGATCCGGCACAAAACCAAACCCGCCTGACAGGTCCGCATATCCTGCCCACGGGACCGAGTAAGTTGGGTGTAGAGATGCTTGTGGGCACTTTTGATTTCGGCACCATCCCAGAAAATCAATCAGTTGCTCCGTTGGAGGCCAAGCCCGAGCACATATTACGACCGCCTCGATGATCAGAACGGATCTGCAAGCCAGTGAGGCCACTTCTGGTGAACCCTTGACTTCGACGCTACATCAACAAACTTTAAGCGTGAAGTGTTGGGCAGAATCCCACATAACGAACGCTTTACCGCTCCCAATTAGATTTTGCTACATCCAAACGACCTAGTTTACATATGTTTGGCTGACGATAAGGCCACTTGCTGGTTCAGCATCAAGGCGAGACCCGTCGAAAGTGTGGACCCAACAACCAGTCAAGATTAAGCATCTGTTGTACGCCTTTTGCGTCCAGAAAGCACCGGGATTTCCAGAATGTTTTCGCCTCATTAATTTTAAATACAACGGGGTGTCAGTACATGCTGCGAAAGCAGTAGCTTCGAAGGTTCAGACCAAGACCGGGACTAAGGTATTACAGTCATTGAGATGTCGTCCGCGACTTCCGAGTCGACAAGGCTTTTGACGGCAGCTATTTGAGCAGTGTGGTTTCGAAAATCTTCCAGTCTCTGTTTCACTATCACGTCTACCACGATTTTGGATAGGATTGGAGAGACTCGATATCTGATGGCCCAGTGCGTCTGGACGTCTTTAACGTTCGCATTCAGCTCTTGCATGTGCACCGAATTCTGTTTCTGTTGGTGTGTGCTATATATCTGAAGCGAAGCTTCATTCCTCGAGTACGGCCGTTGAGCTGAGCTTTCCATCATGTTCTTATGTTTCGAGCGAGAGCCTTGTCGACCTGGAATATGCAGATAGTATTGTTCTTATTTTTGAACGGCAGTGAAACATCGGTGTTGAACACTGATGTCATGCTGTCGATGATGATGAAGTTATCATTTTTGAAGACTAGAACGCTCAAGCACTACTAGAAAAACTGACGAAGGTCATCCAGTCTTTCGACATTTGCTTCGCGCCCACAAAGTGCAAGGCCGTACTTTGAACACACCTCCAAGAATTCAACGAGTAACACTGGAGGTTGTAAACCACTAAGCATATCACAAAGGTTGCATTCACCCTGACGAAGTGAATGCACGAATCTCGACGGACAGATTTGTGTTCGCTGATTTGCACCATTTGTGGCGTGTATTTGTGTGTGTATCAGACTGGCTGTTTTACGGCTGCGGGACCTGGCCACTTTGGGCTAAAGATCTGGGGCATCTTTAGGCCTTTGACCACCGATGTCTCAGAAGTATGACGGGAATCTACTGGAATAAACTGATTCGGATGGGTTGATCATGGACCTCGTCTTTGGCAGGGCAGGTGGCGCTCCACTCAGAGGATGAATCCAGCATTGCAAGCTAAAGTGGCTAGCCCATGTGTTATAAGCAAGGCGGGTTAGCGGCTATCTACACGACCGTTGTTTTCCGTGCCTAATTCAGGTTGCGGAAATCTAGAGGTGGACATGGAACACGGGGAGGAATGGTATTACAGAAAGTTGGTTCGCCTTCCAGATGATCTCTTTCCATGCATTATTGGAGACACTGAACGATATGACGACTAACTGATGTCAGTGGCGTCCATGTTGTCAGTCACTATCCAGATCGCCTGACTTAGTATAGTTGTAGGCACCTCGGGTGCTCGTTGTAGGCTAGCCCTAGTTCACTTTTTTCCATTATAAGGTATTAGTCAAATAAATTGACATCGTTGTACGGCAGTGGAGCACCTGGGGTTGTTGTCAATGGTGATGACGTAAGTAGTCGCTCAGGAGGCGTTTGATCCCAACACCACACTTGAACCGTTTGACTTCGAAAATCCTGATAAATGAGTGATTGAAACGAAACAGTGAATTGGTCAGAAGGAGGTCCACGGTTGAGAATAGATACTGGTTTTGAAATGTTTCAAGACGGTCAACATCAATCAGTAAGGATTTGGCGGAGAACCTCCCGGTGATTGAGGATAGTTCTGGAACGATTTCTCTTCGTGTAAAAGTAACTGGATACGATCTGGTCAAGGCACTTCGTATATCAAGGAAGACATAGGTGAAGTATTATTGCGGATAGGGACCTGGTAGGCTCACAACACTAACCTCTGGCTTATGTCCCAAACACTTGGTTGGCCTCGCGAGTCACAAACATCCTTCTCGTAGTCCACGGTGATTGCGCAGGAGTTACGATTAAATGTGCAGCCGGAGCGTGTGTTCGATCGATCTCTTTTTGACCTTAGTAATGCTATCAGCGAAAGTTGATCTGTCTTTCGGTACGTACATTTCTTACTCTCACTCAAAGAACTGACTGCTGCAAGAGTACGTCGCTTCTATGATGTTTGCTGTTTATCCACCTACCGCTTCTGTGAAAACCAACGTGTATTCACTCCGCTTTTCGGCCACCTTAACAGATTTTGATTTAGTCGCTCGTGAGAAACTAAGTCTGAACCATCTCGACACTTCATCCGTGTTCCGCGTGTCAGAACTTCGAACTCGCATGCGGGAACCCACGTGCTGTCCATCTTAATTGTAGCGATTCTACTAAGAAACGCAGTTGGAAGTATGAGACGAAGCGCTTTCTCGACAGCCTCCCCCTATGTTTCATACATGTCCTGTTCTGGAAAGCTGCTGTGATTTTTGGACCAACTTATTTTTCCTCCCCATCCTTCTCAATTCTATTCAAAGTGGACTTTTCACTTTGTTGCTGTATTCATTCTCCCCAATTACTCGGAGAATCTTGTGGTTGTGACATGATGTCCGCCACTTTCTCGTGACAAATTTTGCGGAAAATTTTCCTCAGGGCGAAATTTTAACATTCCTAACTCCTGTTCCATTCAACTTTGGCCATTTCTATCAAGTTCTGATTATCTAGCAGAATCGAGTTGTTCATTTGTCCGCTCTTCTACAGTGTCACTAGTCTTTGTGAGTTTTGACACCCTTACTGTCTACATATATTCAATCTGTGCATTTTCCCATACAATGTGGCGTTGATATCTTAATGCATCTTGTTTCTTTTGTTACTTCTACGGAACGGTCTATGATCTTTATGTTTGCAGTGAAAAATCAAGACATGATCGTACAAGCGTGGCCAACACATGATGAAGTTGTTGAGTGTTCCTAAATTGTACCATGGTTCACTTTTTATGGCACTATCCCGGTTACTGAAGGGATCCGTCATTTTATTTTATCTATTTCAGCTACCGCACCTTGTTCTCGAAATCATTCTAGGTGGGTCTACCCACTCGGCAGTGGCCTGACCTTTGACGTCAGTGTTCCTTGACCATCCGGTTGTTCTCATCGCCAAGCGTGATTGATTTCTGGCGTCTACGGATGCTAAGTTTGCTTCGGATGCGTGTGGTTCACAGGTCCTTCAATAGATACCATCGGATAGCACCAAAAAGTAAGCTTTTCTCACCCCGAACGCACGATTTCGGTTCTTGTTTAGCTATTTTATCCGTTCTTTTTTCGAGCGATGCAAAACAACCTTCAGCACCGTCCCCCGCCACGGTCGCAACGCGAGTTGATCCCAAAGGTCTCCACATTTCTTTACTTTCTAGACTGTCCTTTCAGTGGTCGCAAAAATCAAGTCAAGCTTTACCTATGACGATTCCGTGAAATCTGTCAAGTTCATTACCCCTCTGCGTGCAATACGGGAGTACATTTTAACCACACAGTATGTTTTGGGTCATACCGACTGACTATCCGTCCCCAGGGACTTAGAGGCGTTGCCTCGTTATTACAGCCGCAGTCCCTACTCAGGTGAAACCCAAACACAAGTCTTTCTGCGTTCTGACGTTGAGCAGCTGTAAGTATACGCATTTTCTCGGATGAAATTTCTTGCAGTGCATACAAGAAACATGGGGGCAAAGATGCTTTTGAGTTGCGTTTGAAGATAATCAAAGACATGGAACGAAGGGCTCGCGCTGGTGAGTCACATCATTCCTTACTGTTGACTTTGTTCTCCAGACATTTTCAACTTAAAGAAAGCACTGAAGCATTTCAAGGCCACAATGGAATCAAACCGAAATGACCCATCGGTAGGTTGTTTTTTATTGTGTGTGGTTAGCCTATCCCTATTCGCTAATACTCACTTCTTGCGCGCACGGACTTTCCGTCTCCGAGCGTTCGGGCTATCAATTTCTGAGTATTGGTGTACTATCGGTTAATTCATAGGATCGTAAGGAACCCAAATATCGTATTCACCATCGAACCATAATCGTTGCTTCTTTATTCAGCATCGTAGATAGCACAGTTCAATACTGACGCTTTGCTGCCCTATTTTCATTGCATGACCGCAGTTCGTCTTGCCTCATTATTTCGTGCTACGGCTTTCTGACAGGAAACGGCGGGTGGCTAATAACCGTGCTTCGTGTACAATGCTTGAGATTGGTAGAATAGTCCGTCTTATGCTTCCTCTTTTCGGTTTCTGCAGAGTAAAGTTGATGATTAAAGCTCAGTTTTTGATTGTCCACAGTTCAGAAAACTTCAACCCATGAAAAAGTCTCTCACTGACTGTTTCATCCAGTAAACCATTGACATCATCATCATCATTGTCAGCTGTAATAACCGCGTACTCGTCGTACAGTGGTTGCAGCTGCCGCAGTTTCGTTCACCGATGATTTGTGGGAGGGGGGAGGTAGCTGCGCATTGCAGGTGCGAGCTGGTAAGTTGGTGCATAAGTCCAGCACTGTTCAGTGGGCTGTCAAGGGGGGGGGGGTTGACAACAATGACGCTTGGCTGCTGTTCGGGGATAATCTGGCTTTCAAGATATTTCGCATCGTATCTACCCGCGCCTGACGATTGCCAGTTGGGCTAGCATAATTATTGACCATTCATGTCGAATTCAAACGGGTGACGGCTTAGGCATTACGTGACACTTTTGGCCGTATTAGACCGGAGTTTAAACTGTTCAGAGTCTTCGCTAGCCTGTAAGTTATCATTGATGGCTCGTCTTGGTTTGGATCGAGGCTTGAACAGGATACCGCCGAACCGTTGTAGTTGATATATTTCAGCAGTAAATATGATGCAGTGGGTCTGTTGGCTTACTTTGTTGTTTTTCACATTGTCGTATCACTATCTGAAGGATGAGCCTAATATGCCAGCCTCAGTACAGTGTCTCCTTATCACAGACTCAGAATTACGGGTACGTATCGTTTCGGTTTGTCAGTCAGAAGACTCATTTGAAGACCCTGCGAGAGCTTAGCATCGAGTTGCAGAGAGGCCGCATGGATTGTTGATTCTGACTCTGACTTCGCTTGTCGCTGGGTGTTTAGCAATTTATCCGACAGAAGATAGTCTAAATGCGACCGTAAACAAACAAGTTCGCTCGTTTTACTCATCCACCGAGTGTCATTACGCTCGATACTATCTTCGATAAGGTACGAGTTATCCAAAATGCGGTACAGCATTCATTTATCTGGGCAAATGAACGAACTGACTGACCGAGAATGACGCGGTTGTACCTCAATACCGGAGGCACATTCACCGTACAGCCTAACGCGCAGACGCATCAAATCATCATGGGGTTCACTTCCTTGCTTGGTTCATCATCAGCCGACGCGACCATCCACAATTCTTTGAGATCTGGAAATCATTGAAGCAAACGGGTTGTTCGAACTTGAAGCAATGTTCCAATCTCTCAATTATAGTGAATGTCGACCCACGCGCTCTGTACCTGATGGAGAGTCACATTGATTGGTTTGATTTCTCGTACTTTTTGGTTGCCCGTTTGACGAGTGTAGTGGCACGTTTCCACTGCCTGACGATAGTTGTCTATCTTGGACGTGTCACCTTTTTGAGTGACTCCAAGAGACTGGATGGAGGATTGGCTGCCGTTCTCTTCGCAGGTGGTTCGCAAGATTTCATTTCACGGTTCACAAAGGATTGAGAGTCAGACTCTCTAGATCACCGGAAAGGCTTCATCTTTCTTTTAACACTTTTTTGCTTTTGGAATACTCTAACTCGAACTGTCGGTGGAAGCCCTCTACTAGCTGTTGTTCATCTGACATTTCGAATGGGGGCGCATGGGTAGTTCGAAGAACGCTTGTTTTTTCGCTTACACTTTAGATGATTAGTTTGTTTCCGTCGCTCAACAATGGTTCGTAGTCGGTTCTCAGTGTCTGAATTCTCTAAAGATCACTTTGAACGGCGGATGACATTCGATCCGCTAACAGCAGTTCATGAGGCAGGCATTCTGGTTGCCGGTTCTGATAAAATATCGTTCAGCTGTAGCACCCTTTCGATGCCTAGCTGCCATGCTACCTGAAGGAAGCACGAGGGCTGGGATACTGCCAGGTTGCCCAAGCCTAGACAGCGAAAGTCGAGTGACAGGTCGGGTTCGAACCACGGACCTTCCGGTCAGTAAATTGGCGATCTTACCACTAAGCCATCTCGCCCCCTGCCAAGGCTGAGCACGACAGTGGAATGATAACCGGGCACTGAAGGCCGTAGCCTTGTCAGTCTCTCGTCTCCCTTGTGAAGACATTCATGCATTAAAGTAAATTCATTCAATGAAGGAGCTTCCGTTATCTCGCTCCGTGCTATGCATTCGAAGAGATGTCAGTTGTCTTCTGCTCGGGTGAGCTTGCTGGGTGCATGTTCGTAATTCATTGTGGTTTTCATTCGCATTTATTTACGAAACAACCTCTTTTTCTCTGAAATGGCTTCAAACATCTATTAAGGTATATGACATAACTCAGCAAAGCTGTACATGTTTACAGTTTCACCAGACTGGAGCACTGGTAATGCACGACCAAACAGTCGTGTTAAATTTTTCAGAGTCCAATATTAAAGGAAGGATGGGTGAACTAGAGAAATCGCGTGTTAGGTAGCGCACCCAGACGATCTGGGTAGTAATTGTCAATGTGAACACCTGGTAAATGGTGAATCACATAGGTCTCATCCTAAAAGACAGATCTCATCGATGACATATTTTTGTGTGATTGTTCCTTTTTATTCTGTGGGTTCATATTCTGTCTTCTTCCAGGCTTCCGCCACGCCCCTTACAATCCAGGGAGAGGTACTGGAAGTTGTGGAGCGTTTTACGTACCTTGGAAGTTGTATTAGTTCTGATTGCAGTGTGACAGATGAGGTGAATGCACGAATCTGCAAGGCTCGGACCGCGTTTGCTAACTTGAGACACCTATGGCGTCAGAATGGTTTATCCCTGAATCTGAAGGGACGTGTGTACCAAGCTACAGTACGGGCTGTTTTGTTGTATGGCTGTGAGACTTGGCCTATTCGAGCAACGGACCTGAGACGTCTTCAGGTGTTCGACAATCGTTGTCTCAGAACCATAACTCGTGTGCGTTGGTGTCGGCGAATCCGTAACGAGGCAGTTAG
>NW_008751969.1:385464-395189 GCF_000715545.1 Opisthorchis viverrini | reverse complement strand
CCAGGATGGGGACCGCGTGATCCTCACTTTGCCTGGTTGGAGACACTACAAGATATGGCTGCCAACCGATGTCAGTGGCGTTCTTGTTGTCAGTTTCTGTCCAGATTGCCTGAATGAATGTCTGGAGGTGTAGGCACCTCGGAATGATTGTGTTAAGCTAGCACTAAGTCCCTCCCCCATCCACCTTTATTCTTTTCTTTACAATAAGGCTTTCAAATAAGTCATGGTTGTACGGCAGTGAAGCATTGGTGTTGAGCACTGATGTCATGCTGTCGTTGATGATTGATGATGCGAGTTTGCTTGTTCCAGTCGGTTTGTGCATGATTTCGAGTCAAAGGCCCGAAAATGTTACAAATCCTCCGCGCACACTGGTGAGATCTCCTATCCGCGATCTTTGAAGCCGGTTAGGCTGCCCAAACATTTCCCCACTGCCTTGTAGGCCACAGTTTTAAGTCAAAGGCTATGTTACTGTCCGATTAAACGAAGTGCAGGTCGATGTTGGAAGCAGTGTCTATCGTGTCGGCATATCCCCCGACATCGACGTCTGTCACAAATACTTCATTCAGCATGAGGGACCGATAGCCTTATCCTGGCGGAAGACTACGCCCGAAAGAAGCATGTCTGTGTTGTAGATAGCGGACAGCGACTTCTTCGGTTGTGCTTTGAGCGTCGTATGTTCTTGGTTAGCCTCTCGACTTCCCCTGTCTAGGCTTGGGCAACCTGGCAGTATCCCAGCCCTCTTGCAACCTTCGGGTGGTATATCAGTTAGGCACCGAAAGGGTGCTACAGCTGAACGGGGGTTTAGCACAGGTGCTTATGCCACCAACAAGCAAATCGTAGCCGTTAGTTACGGATGGAGAGCTCCAGTTAAAGGTTGCCGTTCCTTCTGTGTGGTGCACATATTGGCTGCGATGCTGTCACTGTGCGAGAGGGATCATGAGTTCGCTTTCCACAAAGATTACGCACAATGAAGCAGGGTGATTCAACGAGTCTTATTAGCTCAGCGACATTAATGTACTATTGTTACAAAGCTAATAAAGTCGCACAATCACCTTGGTAACCCAGGCTACTTACTCTTTGAACGGAAGCAAGATAGAAGCTATGTTGTCAGCCTTTACAACTGCTTTTTTTCAAACCATCCTATTCGATCAAATCTACACCGGATACCGTCGATGTTAGCGGATCTTATTGCTACCTGAAAAACAATTCCCGCAGGTTGCGCCCACGATGCCACACAGACGCTTCAAACGCCGGACAATCGCGAGCCTGAAGGATTGCGGAACGCTGAGGATGAGGAGGGCATTCGCTGCGGGGTTCATCCACTCCCGGTGTCAGTTGATCCGTTCTCCTGGCCAAAAGTAGACAGGTTTCAGCTAAACAGTTTTTGGGCTTATTGGAACGGGCATTCATTTACACAATCGAATGGTGGGCACTACACTGCAAAGAACTGTTGAGCTGGCTTTCTTCAATACAACTTCTGGAGCAACCCAACGAGCCTGAATCGGCACCAAACGTCCAGGGTGATAACTTCATGCGTAAACCATCGAGCCCGCTTAGCCTGATAGCCGTGGAATCCTCAGTGCTCTGTGGCGTTATTATGCTCTTTATATAGCCCATCCATGTCCCCATTAATTGTGCTGGCGAACGTCATATCTTTGTGACTCTGGCCCATTTGCATGCTCACTTGATAATCATCACTGAGAGCCAGGTGTAATTACTTCTCTTGCGGGCGATGGAAATATGTCCTCTCATTGGTCCTCTCCGGTGCTCGTGCTTCTTGAATTTCTCACTTGCATTGGTTTTGGGAGTAAATAAAAAGTGATGATTTTATGCAGCCATTTCACTCGTCGATGCAAACCTAATATGGGTTTGTATACGTTATGTAGTGTCAGTGTGCAGTATATCATCGTTGCTCCGAAGTCGGCTTTGACCGGGTTTACTATCTCCCTTTATTCTACAGCTCCATGTGGAACGCCAACGAAGCGTTTTTCGAACTGGTCCCGGCCGTGTTGTGTTATTTGCGATCGCTGTGTAAGTTATTCTCGACCTTATTCACGTGCTCGTCCGCTCATTTACCCATGGATACTGTAGCAGTTCACACTTCAGCCGTGGCCGTTTTCATTGTTTTTTTCACTCCACATCTCAGCCATTTTTCCGGTTTGTCGTATTATGTTTCAGCACTTTATCACGCTATTTACACCTAGAGAGAAAGTGGCTCTTTAGCTGAACAGCTAGACAAAAGATATATTGGCAACAAAGTATGGGAATGGCCACGAGATAGCCGGGTATCGTTGATGTAATCCACCCTTCGCGATGACCATCATATGGCCCCTTGAGAGTACATTTTGGTGGACGCGAACAGGGATTGTATTCAGCCATCTCCACCTAGTGCTGGTGTTTTTTTTTAGACATTTTGGATTTCTCGCTTCATCTTCATGTTCATTCGTTTCTCACCATAGGAAAGCTATACTGCTCAGCTGTAACACCCTTTCGGTGCCTAGCTGCCATGCCACCCAAAGGAAACACGAGAGCTGGGATACTGCCAGGTTGCCCAAGCCTAGACAGGGGAAGTGAAGAGGCAGACGTTGGGTTTGAACCGCGAACCTTCCGGTCGATAAATTCGCGCTCTAACCACTTGAGTCACCTCGCCTCCTCAAAGACACCTTGCTCTGGCTGGTGGTTTAGGAACTGCGTTGAAACTAGATGGCATGATCTCAGAAGAATAAGCCGTGAATCAGATGATTTGTGATTCGTTCCGCATCCTTTCTTTTAATGAAGGGATGTATTTGAAGCTTTTCACACATTTGTTTACAAACTGTGCAATTAGTGCATAAGTTCGATCGAAACCTGAGGAGCCTATAGGCTTGCCACAAGTCATGTGACTCGGCTGATGCGCACAACTTTTTACGCCGGCAGGCATGTTCGCAAAGCCTTGCTGTGGACTGCATGAGTTAACTTTGCATGAATGAACGTTTCCATTTTGAGGTAAATTTAACAGAATAGGGGCTACAAAACAGGTGTTCACAATGTCCACCATCGGGCATTTTTCATTTCAGGTCACCCTGATTGTGTTTTAGAAATTGTCTTGATGAAACTATTGAGTTGACTCTACAATTGTCTTTGTTTATCAGTAGAAATCTGGAGATCACTCGCTGTACAACCAAGTGACCCTGGGCGGTGCACAACCCTCTCTGGTTTCCCGCCAGAGGATGGACATTCTTCGGGACACATGGATTTTACTATCGGGTCCGTGGGTTAGCAAGCAGTCCACTGTATCCTACTCTATCTAAAGACACTTATCACAATAGTCGTGTCAGTGTGTCCGTGTCTGGTTTCCTTCTATCTAGGGTTTAGAAGTGACAGCTGTGATGTACGATGCAAGCCAAATGGATCGCCTCGCCTATTTTTAATGTAACATCACACGAGCAGCCGTTTATTTTTCTTTTAAAGCCGTTGAGTGTTGGTGCCTCGGAACCTCAGGAGATCAAAAGGTTTCTTATTGGTACAGCTGCGCCATTCTGTTTTGACTGGCGAGTCATCCTCTCCTGACTACCTTTGAACTTCAGGTTCCGAAGTTAAACGGATTTTTTCTCTTTTTGTTGGCCGGTCGTATAGGTCCGTCAATAAGCGTCAGTTGAAGGCCTAACACTGCAGGCCATACTTCTTTCAGTTATTCGGATGGGATGAAGTCCCGTAGTCCATTAAAACATTCCGGCATTTTATTACAGGACTCGGTAAAATCCCTGGAAGGGTGGGCAGGAATATCAAATTTCCTGTGCGAATTTAAGGACAATGACCCGAAAGATGGGACTTTTTAGGCTTTAAAACAAAGGTATGACGCCCTTTCGAACACCTAACTTGATAACGGGTTGTTTTTTGCAAGATACTTTGGGATTACTGTCATGCTCCCCTTGGAACTGCATTAAGTGTGAGGATACCGTTTCAGAAAAGTTTAACAGGCGATTGCTGTTTACTAAACCTTTCTAAAGCGGCCACATCTCTCTCCGTCTCAAAGGTTTCTCAAGTGCTTTCACAAGTGCTTTCACGATGAAGGTATACGACACGCCTGCCCACCCATCTCAGAATGACTAATATCCCATTACTGGTCGATATTTTACTTGTGAGCTTATGCAAGCCTTTCGTGGTTTGTCACTCCATATCCGCGAGATGGGTTGCGTGAATAATCGAACTGCTTCCCATGTTTATTCTACATCATTCGCGGCTTGAAGAAGGATATTGACTCGATTCGCAATTTTCTGACCCCATTCCATAGTTTTCCCAACAGGAACTGAAATTTCAACCCCTTCCGAGCTTGGTTGTTTGCAGTTCCCTGGCATCTTCGCTCTATACTCCCAATCCTTCATCGCATGATGTAGTTAATTCGAGTCCCCGGTATTTCGCCTCTAGTCATGTTTGCTACTCACAACGACAATTGTGCCTCTGGATTTTTTTCCACCCCGCTGATAAGTAGTCCTTGGCGAGATGAGTATCCTGGGCACTTCGACACACAATCCCAAATAGTTCTATGACGTGGATCAGGCGGGTTGTGAAGCAGAGTGTCATCTTGTGCGCTCCCAAATTCTCCCCGCTGTAGGATACCGTTCAGGTTATGACGTCCTCTCTTAGCTCATATTAAGAACAGGGCTACCTGTCTAACTGCCATTCCTTCCTCGATCAATGATATTCATCTCTCGTCTCTCGCTCCATCAAGATATAGCATCCCCATCCTTGTTCTGTCGCTACCAATACGGATAGTTCCGTCATGAAACAACGCTCGTCGTCCACATCTCTCGAATGTCAAGCTATACTGCTTGCTTTCCTTCTTCTAAATAGCCCCATCAAGTCACTCTTACTCGTTCTCGAACCGATCATCTCATCATTTCACCCTACCACCCGACCTTGGAATTCTCTTACACCCATTGTACACTACCGCTATAGATTTTTGGAGACTGATTTTAAGATGCATCTCAGCAAACTATTTTAGGCGCGTCATGTTTTATGTTGGGATTTTATTAACCCCTTATACCGAGGTCCTCTGATTGCGAGTGTTCCTATCATCTATAGTTAACGTTTGCATGTGGTAAAAATAATAGCCTAAAATCATGATGATATGCATCAACGAGACAATGGCTAGTACCGACGTCAGGTCGATGGTTCCAAGTGTTTTGCAGCAAACGTCACAACCTGAGGACCCTCGTAATCATCAGTTTGGTTCCCCAAGCTGAGTCTCCGAAGACAGCTCCCCACGTTAAGCTTGGGGCTGCTCGGGACACTTGTTTACACAATGCCAACCGAGGAGAACTGCAATCAACTCCCATTACGTTGTATTTTCCACAAACCGTTGTATGCGCACATCATTCTTCCAATCATCTCCATTCTTCCAATCTTCATCTCCTCAAAAAGTATCACAGTGGTCGATTTCTGTGCCAGCTTACGGTAACCAAGCGTCATTCTTCTACACAAGAGGGATATCACAGTTATCTGAAATAGTTGCGAGAACACTTATACCTCCGACCGCTCACCCGGTGAATGTATCTTCAATGGTGAAAAACGACTGTGACAATACTCTTGACTTGTCGAGGTAACCATAGCAACCTGCACTCTTTTAGAGCTAACCGACCGATCGGAAAGCCGGAAGCTGTGGTGATTTCCCTGATTAGCCAACTTATGACGTAGAATACCGACATAGACAGTGCTTTTAATGGAGTTGGAACAATAAGAATTGACGGAAATGTCGACATAAACTATGGTCCCGGCTCACATAAGGTGCTCAGGTTAGCTCCGCCTCATGCCTTGCACTGCACCTAACTAAACACATCCCCAGAAAGCAGTTATGGAGGTTTCTTCTCACATCCACTAACTCATCTGGCAAGAGCATAGCCAGAACGAGTGGACAAACGCCACACGTTACCTCTGTCTATCAATGACTTCGTCTTTTCATTTGATATGTCATCTCTTCCTTTGTCTCATAGGAATTCCTTGAATGTCGCAGCCAAAGCAATCGCCTGGTGGTACACGGGCTCAAAGAGTATATTCTCTGAAGTAATGCATTCGATTGCCGACACATTCAACCAGGCAGGTCTTTTTCAATACTATCGATTGTCTAACCATCAAATGTATGAATACGGCCCTGCTAACCTTCAGTAATTTAATCGATCCCGCCTCACATTGGACTTAATGAGTATCTCCTATGTTTTTTCGTTTTCTTTATATGCTAGCACTGGGCAAGTGAGTCCACATCACAAAACCCACAGTCATGAGATTTGTGATATTTTGGCAATGGCGAGATCGCTGATACCTCTTCCAAACAGGTACTGTTTTTAAGCTGCCATTGCCTCTTTGGGAGGATGCCCATTCAACATCCGCAGTCTGCTGCCAGATTGATCCCCACGGGTTGGGGCTTGGAATAAATGTGCTGATTGATCTGTTCCTCAAGATCATTACCACTTTAGTAATCTTACACCGAGCACCGCTGCCTTAGGGTCACTAACACGACAGGCCACATCGGTTGTCTAGTGGTAACATCAGCCAGGCCGTTTTATTCGCTACGTACAGCTCGGCGAAAACAACCGACCTGTGAAGTCTCCCATGTTTCTCCATGACCAACTCTTACCTCAACAACAACAACTCTTACCACAACAACACTTACCTCCTTCCTGGTAATCACTTGTCTTTAGATCCCAGCTATACTGCACGCCAGCGTGCACGCCTCCCGGTTTGCCTTTCGAGTGTCGTTCTTCTGTTTCATTGTGGGAAGTTTTATTCAAATCGGGCGTACTCTTGCAAATTATCTATTGAGATCTGCTGCATCGCAGGTTCGAATAATAGATCCAAATTGTTTATCTCACGGCACCCTCTCTATCTAAAGCCTATCGACCACAAACTTCGGGTACTCATGCGACTGCTGCAGCAGGTTGTGATGGGTTGGTACCGGTTCGGGAGCTGAAACCTCATTAGTCGACTGGATAACTACAAACAACGGACTTTGTGTCGCCCATCCCCGGTAAAAGCTCGCATTGGTCGAACTACTGAAAGCTGTTTGTTTCTCGTGTCCGTTCGTGCACCAACTAATTAGGTCTGATTCATCAGAGCCCACCTTTTGTCGAGAATTAAATGCACTGACGGAACTTCTTGATGGCGACTGGACGCAATGTGCAGTGACAGTGTTGAGTGTTTCTTGCAACTCTGTACTGATCGCTAGTTGTTTCCCGGAATCCTTGGGTTTAAATGTAGTGGACGAAGTCATCGTATCTGTGTAATCCACTTGGGGCGAGATGGCCCAAGTGGTTAGAGCGCGAATTTACTGACCGGAAGGTTCGTGGTTCGAATCCGACCTCCGCCACCCGACTTTCTCTGTCTAGGTTTGGGCAACCTGGCAGTATCCTAGCCCTCGTGCTTCCTTCGGGTGGCGTGGCAGTTAGGCACCGGAAGGGTGATGCAGCTGAACGCTTTCTGTAATCCACTTACCACTGAGAAGCCTTGTAGTCAGCTGAACCAGTCTGCGCCAGGTGCTGATGCCACATTTCCGATCATTTTGGATTACCTAAGTTGATTCAGATCAGGTTTTAGTACGCCGCAGATGTTTATTGCATTTTTCCTGTTGTCCCTCATTTCGCAGTAGGAAAGCCTTGGAAATCGAATCATGAGCTTACAGTGCAGTGTTTTACGAGCGACCTTCTCTTAGGGTATTGATCGCAACTTGAATGGTGTGTCCTTTCCAAAGTCTTACACGGATCTTAGGATAGTTGCTTTCATCTCCTCATGCTAGTGACTCTATCCCTTCGGGTACAGAGTACCATTCATTTAGGCGATCGATTGGACGATTGCTCTGTGTGTGGTCAGAGAGGAGTGGTGGAATCAGAAATTTCAGGAAATGGTGGAGGTCAGTAAGTTTGAGAGTACGTGAAAGCTGTTCCAAAACTGAACGAAAGTGCTTCCCGTAAGTGGGTTAATCGTGAAACCACGGGGTAGTGGTTGTTAGTGTTTCGAGCACCCTTCCCGGATCTAACGACTCAATAAGCCGACTGATGGCTGTGGATGGCTGGCCTGACCCCCGGGCACAGAGAGCAAGGCATACCTGTCCGACTCCTAAGGCGGCCGCGCACAGTAGATGCCTTTTGAGTAGCACCGGATTCTTTGGTTTCAAGCCATTTCGACCGTATTGAATAATGCGTCGATGAGCACGGTCAACCGCTGGGCGATTGGAGTGTGCGGTATCTAGGACCAACCTCTTCTAAACCTTTCTGAGGGGAGGTGGCATCGCTTCTACCATAGATATGGAAATGCTGGCCGCCTGTAGGAAACGCATTACTGCCTTAACACCCACATCGCAGCAGACCGTTTCGTAATACAATTTCTCGCAGTATGGGGCTCGCCGCTCTTCGTCGGGTACGGGTGAACCTTGGGGAACTGATTTCCAGCCAGTGTAGGCCGCAGGATCATTCCAGCACTGAAGTCCGACCCTCACGACAATGTGACGCTTTTCGTCGAACCAGATGTGTTTATCTTCGTGTTACTAAAAGGGATATGCATCACATTCCGGACCGTTTTCCCTAACGACTCTCGAAGACCGTGCCGTTAGTCTTTCCTTCCACACCTTACTGGGGCTTTCTTCCCTCATGCTTCCATCGCATTTGAGCATCTGTGAGTAGTACTGCTGGATTGTTGCCAGTGATGGTAATGCCATTTGTCATACCCTATTATTTGGCAATATATTGCTTCCCGTTTCTCTTTTTGTGCACCAAACAGATTCTGGTCGCCTACGGCCTCCATTCTTCTTTTCAAAAGCCGGATGAGATGCATCCGTAAGTTTTCTCACTTATTTGTTAGGCTATTTGTCTGTGAGAATGTGCGCCAACTTGTGGTGGACGCCCTGGTACTCGGTTTTTGTGCACGTGTGTATAGTGTTTTCATTTTAGAGAGAAAATCACACACGAGAGAATGACTTCCCGTTTTTGCTCTGGTTAATCCATATTAGGGAGAACTAAGAGAGCGGGATGGTTCAAGTGGTAGGAGCGCGAAGGTAAGACCGGGAGGTTCGTGGTTCGAACCCAACCGCCGCCTCTCGACTTCCCCTGTCTAGGCTTGGGCAACCTGGCAGTATCCCAGCCCTCGTGCTTCCCTCGGATGGCGTGGCAGCTAGGCACCGGAAGGGTGTTACAGCTGAACGATTAAAATTACCAGAGAGAACCAAAAACAGTCCGTGAAACAATATCTACCATGAGTTGTTCCAGTCACCCAAATTGACCGAACGCTGTCAATACGGTTTGGGCATGCGGTCGAAATTTCTTCTTTAACTGAACAAGTAGACCTGACAATAAATTAAATCAGTTTGCTAATTGATCTCTAAATGTCGGATTTGTCAGTCGACTAAATCTAGCCGATCGATATAAGATGCGGACCGCACATGAATAATTTTGGTGAATGCTATTGGCTCAGTCTGCCACCCTCATTTCTCGAAAATCGTTTGATGCCTCTTAATTTTGTTGGTTTGGATTATCTTTTCCATTTTCACATAAAAGTGACACCAATATTTTCAGTCTAATCTCTCTCGAGAGTCACACTGATAATGCCACCAGGTTTTCAGACTGTTGTCTTCGAAATATACACCTTTTAAACATATTCTCTTTTCATGGGCTCCAGGTGTTCTCTTAACTGATACCCATATTTCTGAAGATTATATATATATATATATATATATATATATATATATATATATACTATCA
>NW_008751969.1:377324-385246 GCF_000715545.1 Opisthorchis viverrini | reverse complement strand
TATATATATACGAATTTGAGGTTGAAAGGTTCGGATTGATACCCAGCAACCGAGTTTGCCCTTCCTGGGGTTCATCAGATAGACTCGGTCCCCGAGTTTCCGTCAATCGCATGGCTAACTTAAACCCACACTGATTTGATTTTCACAAGATACCCACCTGAAACTCGGATGAATCTCTCTTCGTCAGCTGAAGGTGCCATGTCAGGCCGCGTCATGTTTCAGTTGGTACGATATTTGAGATGTCGCGGTACGTTGTATGGAAGTAATTCAATATTCACAAATTTGCCGAAAGATTTTCAACAGCCCACAACCGGTTCCGCCTTTCTTGAGGCTCATCATGTATACACGATCCTTTAAGTTTTTATCAACCTTACGTCTACTTGAAATCATGTTCTACGAAGTTCGATCAATACACTCATTTGCATCCCATCATAAACGGGAGATTCCGCTGGGTTTCAGGTGAGTCTCCCGTGAAAACCAAATAGTGTGCAAATGAGTGTGTTAGTCGAAAGATGAACAATAATTGATGTGATTCGGGGAAGGAACACGTGTGGGGTAAAGTTGCGGATGATATTAATGGTCAATGGATGGCGTGGTGCCATTATCAGTTTCATACAGACTGCAACATCTCAGATGACTCCCTTGTATGTGGAATTCCAACCCTGTTAGCCGACTTCCTGTATCTCGCATGTCATATTCTTGTTTGCAAATGGAGAGAGGTTTCAAGTAGCGTCAGCATTTTCTAGCTTTGTCCTTCAAAAATTTATTGCGCAGAATTCACCTATACATCATATTGTACGCTTTTTCGTTCCAGCTATGGTTACATCCCCATGCGTAATGTGTCTTCGCTAATCAGTGGCGTGGCTATTTTCTTTCTTGGTGCCGGTTTCACATTTTATCACGGTGTTCGCGGTTTGTTGGAACCGCACGACGTTGAACCACTTCATTGGGTAAGTGAAAATTACGCTGACTGATTGTTCTTCAAGTGCTTTCGGGTTCAGCTTTTTATTCCACAAATGCATATCTTTAGTGCATCCGTGTCAAGTTGCAATGTTTGGTGACCTTTCGTAAAGTTCAGCAATGAGGAACTGATCAACTCGTGATTTGCGCTGTTGCCTGTACTCCACTAGATTCCTCTAGGGCCCAATATTCGCATAACTCATTCTCTAGATACACGCAATAGATCATTCGTCAATAGGTTTAAACATAATACAGAACGGGATGCGATTTATCGTGACACCACACGGATAATATGTCGGCGCATTAGCAGTAAGATGACACGTTCAGAGACCACGTGCCACGAACCATTCGTCTGAAAAACAACTGTCGCATGGCAACTTTGTTGCATGAAAAGCCGGGGAATCAGGCTGTTGGACCCTTATTGTTTCAGATCAGCCTGAGTATATGACGAAATGAGTTTTTTTTATTTTTCCTATTATTCGTTTGCTAGGTCTCTCTCACTTGTCAATTATGAATCCGAAATGTTTTGAACCGGTTTATTGTGCTCAAGGTAGTGCCTTAATGGTGAAGACGGAATCGTTGTAATTTATTATGTTTTTCATCTTATGTAAGTCCTTGGGAATGAAAATATCATCCATCTGCAAAAGTTGAATTTACTCCTCCTTCGTGCCATGCAACCTTCCCAGTTTGTTGGTGAACTCCATCCCCCTTGTGCTTTTTACGTGCCCAAATCAGTGTTCAATTTGAGGATAATGTTATACTGGGACGAGATGGACCAAGTGGTTAGAGCGCGAATTTACTGACCGAAAGGTCAATGGTTCGAACCCGACCTCTGCCTCTCGACTTCCTCTGTCTAGGCTTGGGCAACCTGGCAGTATCCCAGCCCTCGAGCTTTCCTCGGGTGGCGTGGCGGCCAGGCACTGAAAGGATGCTACAGCTGAACGATTTTATTTTTTAAAGCTATGGGTGAGCGGTATATCACAAAAGCAGTCGAGCAGAAGTTCAAACCTCAGCTCCTTTTAAAACAGTTGTTAGCTGTGATAGGTTCTTCCTGGTGGTTTTCGAGACGGCACAACACACATCGGTCTTAGCCTCCTATTTGTTTCTTTTTTCCACACTCCGAACTTCCGCGAGTCTATGTAAACGACTCACAAATTTACACTCGCACAAAGAAAGGCCAGTGTTACTTTAAGGTTAGGCGTATACAGGACCGATCGAAATTCCTGTGTTTCTACTTGTTGTGACTTGCTGAACGGTAGTGCAACTCTGTATCGGCCCCTTGGCTCCCTGCTCCGCCCACCACGGTATATCAAAAGGCACGGTAGCCCTACACAGCCCTTTCTGGAGACGAAGGAAAATTATTACAACTGTATTTATGGGGTGTTCCACAAGGTTGTTTCAGAATCTCCGTGAGGGGGCGAGAAACGTCGAGCCAAAGGTGCTTGCCTCGGATTGGCTGGCATTCTGACCAATCAGAACATGCCTTCGTTCGGCCCGTGTCCTGCAAGTGACACATCCGTCCAAATGATGTGGCGTTCGGTTATTAGGGACGGCTAGCCTCCGTACACTACTGATAACCCAAGTTGTCCAATAAATCGGACGGGACAAATAAGGCTGAAATCACATGGCAGCTAGGGTCGGCTTACCAAAATATTCAACCAGGAATCAGTCAGCTGTTAGTCGTGTCCAAATTTCATAGTGCATTTCAATTTCCGTTTAAAATTCTCTACGCAATCTCACAGTTTTGTTCGACTTCCGATGGAGAAACCATCTAACTTCGAATTCCCACTCAGCCATCAAAACTTTTGGATGTACTCACTGCACTCACCTACATAGGCCTTGCAGGGGAGAATCTATCCGTGGACTATTCAGTTATTCGCTAAGTTTGGCAAGTTCGTTGTATACTTTTCGTCTTCAAACGAAGTGACGTCATCAGTGCATGATAGTGTAACAGTCAGTCGTGTTGCGCTGAACGTGTACATGTAGATTCTACTAGGTATGTTTTTTAGATTCGTTCAGCTGTTGCACCATTTCGGTGCCTAACTGCCATACCCGAAGGTTACACAAGGGCTGGGATACTGCCAAGTTGCCCAAGCCTAGACAGGTGAAGTCGAGAGGCAGAGTCCGGGTTCGAACCACGGACCTTCTGGTCAGTAAATTCACGCTGTAACCACTTGGGCCATCTCGCCCCGGTTGACTTGTGTAGAACATTTAGTCCCGTAAGGGAAGCCAATCTGTGCTGAAAATACGAGAAACACTGTACAGTTGTTTCATTCTTATTGGGAACCATCCCCAGAGAGCCTCTAACCCTCGAAATGCCAGCTACAAGTTTGAACTCCTGACCGTTAGGCTACGAGCAGCTTTTGCAGTTGGCTGTGTGAATAGTTAGTCCATTTGGTTGATTGGTTGTGTTATATCTGATGATTCGCCAATCTGAGGTATCTACTGCTGACCCGCTGCAGTGTTTAGTGTCGAGAGAAAGGAAGACTCACGGAAGGGAACACAATAGCTATATACCAACAAAGCGGTTACGAGAGCGCGAGTGCGTGCGAGTGCGAAAAGTAGAACGGCCTCAAGCTTTTTATTGGAAGGTCACTGTCTGAACTTGCTCCAATGCTGACGCACACGGTCTGGCTGCGACGTGCTGCATATTGCGGGGGCGTTGTCTGACCTTGATCAACGCTGACTCGCGCTCTCTGGGTTTGATACAAGACTGTGGTGCGCTGCATATTGAGGGGCGTTGTCTATCTGGTCAACATCTAGCGGAGCTGAGAGTCTCGGTAGATTTCGCGCATTCAGTGGTTGCTTTCAGGAAGCTGATAGGTTGACTGATGTCGTTGGCCGTTGTTTGGTTTTGGCCTTTCTGGTCTCTACCCATGGATCTTTGGTGTTTGCCCTTCATGGTCGGCCCTCTCAGCTAATCCTTTCCCCCGGCATGCCGTTCCATTTAAAGTCCCCCGTTGGGTTGGTAATCTTTTGCTCTGAGGACCTCACAGATTAAGTCAAATTCCTTACATAGGTTAACTGAATTTATTGTAGGGTTCTGCTGTCCCTCTACCCTGAGCTATTAAATACGAGCATACGGCAGTTCCCATCAGTCCAAAAGTTCTGATTTGGAAGAAGTTCATGTCTACGGGACACTAACCATTCAGAGCTGTTTATGGGGGTTGAGGCACACTCAAATCTGACAGAAAGTAAATTGCAAGACTAAGCAGTCCTACAATTTGGTGCCTCATGGTAACCATATCTCATACAAATCAGTCCCATACATATTTGTGAAGTCGGGAACTCCTCGAAATCGTATTGCATAAACGTGGTACGTGTCAGCCTAGAACTTTGACCTTTACAAGTAAAAAAATGCGCACTTAACCCAGGTTGTACAACTTTTGTTATGCAGCATATAAAACGCTGCTAACCAAAAGAAAATCAAACACAGAAAGCCTTCTCTAACGTGAATATGTAGCATTGTTCCTTTGGTGAGGTTTCTGGTTGATCGAGATCTGTACGTCGACTCCGGTGCTCGCCCTTTGATTTTCCCTTACAAGCAGTCGCATTTCGGTACACCCAAGTATCGGAGCTTGTGAAAAAGACACCATTCCACGTGCACAATTTTTTTCGGAGGCAATCAACCGAAGACAAATTGTGAATGCTCAATAACCAGTGTAACTGCATTAGTCACAGAGATCCCAGGCTCATCACTAACCAGGCTGATGTAATTTGCAACAAATCTGACAACCGAAACCGGACACACTATTATCTTATTGAATTTTCAAGAAGTTTCTCAAAAATCAGCGGACATCGGAATCTTCATAGTATCATGATTCGTGGACCTCGCTTGTGTTGGACTCTAATTTTACTGGGTGCGTTGGAACGGCCCCGAAAACTTCACGATCGTTTTATGCTTCTGATTGGCTATCCGACCTATAGTTAGTTGAACTTGTGATAACGTTGAACGCCATGCTAATTCACATTAGGATTCTACCACGAGTCGAATAAAACACACGAAATCAAATGGGTTGCAGCGTTCCAACCCTCTTGGGGGAGTTTGCTCAAAGTAAATCCGCTCTTACTCATGGGGCTTAGACTGCAGACCGGAACCGAGTTCTCCTAGCTTAGACAAATGACGGACAGTGTTTGGGATACGTTTGTATGTAGAGTTTTCATGACATTTGCTCACGTTCATTTGATCCAGTAAGCACGACCTGATAGCGACCACCATATAAAACAGTGTGGCAGTACGCGATTTCGCATCTACGCTCTCGGATAACCTCTAAATCGCCTTGGTCAGCAATGATGTGTACCTGTCCTCTTGCGATCTGAATTCCGATCCGGAATTCGCGTAGGTCCACCCAGGTGATTTTTCTCTACTTGTGTGCAGCGCTTTCAGTTCTTAGAAATAGTGACCGATTTGTACAGTTGGAGTCTGCATGCCTTGATTCGTCCTTAAACCGTGAGCTTTTGGATCTTAATTCCCGACAGATAATAGCTGTTTCAAGAAGCAAACAACTTGTTTTAGGATGCTCAGCCATTCAGCATTTTCAAGGACTCTAATGGCGGTAGTAACTGCACTGTTATTGGTATGATCTCTTTCCGTAATCCTCGATTAAAGTTGACGTTTCACCAACTTTTTGCACAAATACCACGGGCGATTTACTTTGATCTGTTGCCTGGCAGTACCCCAACCCTCGTGCTTCCTTTGGGTGGCATGGCAGCTACGCACCAGAAGGGTGTTACAGCTGAATGATTATTTGAAGGAACACATTCATCCTATTCCATGGTGTTTGGGCTCTGACACCATTTCCCGCATTTCGTCGGAACACGTTGATCGTTTTTACTCAATCCAATCAAAGTATCTTATACCCTTGACTACTTTGAAGTCTTTCGTACCTCTGAAGATAACATGCTTTTCGTCGGAACCGTCGTCAGTGCCATTCATTTCATTTTTTTCGATGCTCTTCAGATGGTTAATCTTATTGCCGGCCTGTAGTTAGTGTTAACCGAGTAAAGTCCCGTAGTTTTTTCTCGTTTGGTGCCATATCCGGTGACTGAGATGTATTTGCGCGGATGGGGTTACGACTGTCTAAACGTAGGTTGGCCAAGTGCGTGAGCTGTACACCGCTTCAGTGGATCGCCTCAGTTGGCAAAAATTTCATTTAATGACCGGTCCAATCTTGCGGGTGTATAGATCATTCTGTCAGTGACGTTGAACGAGTCACTTATTCTCCGTTTTGGATTCTGACTGTTCAAAACAAGTTGGCATATTCCTATGGTGCTTGCTCAGACTTTGCGTTGTTGATCGGTTGCTGTGAACTGAAAACATTTTGCTCTGGAGACATTTGAATGACATTGTCAGGGGCTATGCGTCTAACAACCTTATTTGATTGTTACCTCGCGCGTCAATGCATGAGCCTACGTCAGTGGAGTTGTTCGCACGAAAGAAAGGTTGTTTCTTTTTCGGAAAAGTTTGGGAACAATTGCTGAATGTATTACTGTTTTTTTTAAAGGTCATGTTTAATCACGGTAAACGCACCGTTGTTTATTTGATTGATTGATTTCAATGGTTACGCGGCTGGCTTTACTACTCGATACCTTTGTTTCACTTTCTCATGGTTCCTCATAGCTCTCCACCTATCCGTGCTGTCGAGTGTTGTTGCACTTAGAGCTTTTGCGTTCGATAATTCAGTGTGTCAATCTGAAGCGATTGAGTGGCTTAGCTCAGCTGGAATCTAACAATAAATGAGTACAGACACCGAATTAACTCCAACGTAGTGCTGCATATCGTAAAAGCTTGTATTGGAATTCTTCATTAAACGCAGAGAAAACCTGATCTCAGAAAGACCAATTTAAACTCCTTCCTGACAATGGAACTCTTAGCAAACAAGAGTAGAGCAGCTTAAACACTTGGAAGAATTTTTCCGAGAATTCAGCTTATAACCTAAACCGGTACACTTTCTGGTGGGGAAATGGGCGATATTAGGTGATACGGATTGAAGGACAGCGAAGATTATTGATGTTTCGGTACCGTACAACCATATGAGTTTATTTGAATAAGGTTCTATGGTTCAATAACGAGCTGTTCACTTGCTTTTCAGAGTGGAAAACTGTCACGTCTCAAATCCTCGTTCACTTGTGTAGCTTCGGATAAGGTAATCTCTTGAATTCTGCTTCAACAGGTTGCTACCCTTGTCTATAATTGATGCAGCTTGTCACTAGGCAACCCCTAGTCCGGGGATCGTCACACGTACACACGCGTCCAACGCGCACACGATTGTCTTCTTAGTTGTGTAGATGTGTGACTTGTGATCCGAGTGTGAGCAGACTACTAGGTCTTTCCGTGTAAGCGATCGTGAATTCGGCATGGCTCCAATCGTCTTAGGGCGATGGATGGGTGTGAGTTCTGTGATTTGGTGTTTCCAAATGATTAGGCATACAAAACTAACCGGTGAATCGTCTCTGCATTGCACCCATGTGACGGTGATATTACTGATGGGAAGGCACGCGAGTAGTGTGTGTTGTTCGCAGAATTTCGCCTCGCGTCTTTTGAAAAGAGGAGATCTGTTGCGAAATTCGTGGAGTCACTTTGTAACATTTGCTTGGATTTGCCCGAGGAATGAGTGGAGTCAATTAAATTTCAAGCAGACACATTCGGGAGAAGATGGATGTCCAGTTTTTTGTAAATAAGATGCAAATTAGAGTTTTGCTTCCCTGTTCAATTTTTTAATTTTCAATAGTAGGAGGGGATTTGAGATTTTCTTCACGCGAGCTTTCATCCTGTAAGGAAAGTCCATCCGTACCGACAATCCGAGAACTATTGCGCAGTTTTGTTGCCCTTGCTGGGAATCGGCAACAACTCGCATCTCTCCATATAGGATCAAACCTGCGGCTTCCGCCTAGTAGTGATGCCCAAACCACTGAACCGTCAGAGGCTGATCGGCAATATTGTTAGCGCTCACAATGCCAAA